>NC_029779.3:32311546-32323470 GCF_000817695.3 Arachis duranensis
AATATTTTTAAAAAATAAAAAATTATTATTATTACTACTATTGTTGTTGTTTATTGTTATTATTATTATTACTAAATTATTACCTTCACTTTGGCGAAGGCATTAAGGAAATTAAAGGAAAGAAGAGGAGACGGCTTATATACATATAAGCTTGACACCTAATCTTATTTCATGCATATAATTATAGTTTCTATTCAATATGACCGAACGAAAAACAAATAAAAAGAAAGAGAGAAATACCGTGAGAGAGAGGAGAACGGAAACCATGGAACCGTTGAGCTTTTGGTTTCGATTTTTTGTAAATCGTAATTTCAATAAAAAATATAATCTGATAAAAGTGTTTGTATTTTTTATTTTTACATATTGATATTATTTTTGTTCGATAAAAATTGACGGTGACGTAAATTTTTTTTTTTTTGAGTTTGGCCAATTAGAATTTTATGAGTTATAGACGATTTCTGACATTTTTTATGGCAATTTAGTCAAAAAATTTCTCCGAATTTCGAGTATTTTGATTTCTTACAGAGATAGGGTTTGGTAATTTTATAATAATTAAATTTAAATTTGATAAGTAAATATTGTATTGATTAATTATCGTTTGAGTTTGAATAAGTTTATGTTGAATTATTATTGAATTATTGTTGTTTGCTTGAGATTTTGGGTCGGCTATGTATAAACAGTCACCTGGGATGTTTTGGTAAATTTGGGATTGTTGTGGTATAGTATTTTGAGATAAATTTGGTGAGGTTTAATGGCTAAGAGAAAAGATTAAAAGTTACGAAGAATAGATAATTGAAAAACTCGAGGTCAGATTAAAGCACAAGTAATATTTTAAGAGAGAAAGGGTAAGGGTTTTGGTTTTGGAACAAGAGGAAGATTAATACCTAAACTTTATTTTTGAAAGGTAACATTGTATTTGTATATAAAAATTGAGGTACAATTTGTAATTATATAAATTTTTGGGTATTTTGGATAATAAATAAAGTTTTAAATTATTCTATTTATATTATTGTTAATATTTTATTATGAATATTAATTAGTAGAGATATTATTAATATTATTATAAGTCAGAGAAGAGCAAACACAATGATCTTAAAAGTTTTAGAAAACGCAGACTTAATTAAAGTATTTTATAATTCTTTTTCATAAGACACTTAGGAAAATGTGAGGAAATAATGCGAAGATAAATTATTTATGGAAGGATAGGAGAGAAAAGAAGAAGAAAGAAAAAGAAAAAGAAAGAAGAATATTAAAGAAACCTCTGTCACAGGAGAGTGGAGAATAAAAACTAAAAGAACTAAAAGAATCCCTGCTAAAGGAGGGCAGAGCACAGAAAAAAATAAAGAAAAATGAAAAGAAAATGATATAAGCAGAGACATGGTGGTGAGTCCACCGAGATTTATTTTTCAGAGATATATCGGCCACTCTAGGGGATGGTCGCACTTGTAAGACAGAAGTTGCTTACAGAGGTTATCAATATATACATTGGCTAGAGAGAGTCTCACTTGTAAGACTGATGTTGTTTACAGAGGTTATATTTGCATACATCGACTCAAAAAAGTCGCGCCTGTAAGACAGATGTTGCTTACAAAGATTATAGCATTGGAAGCCAAACTCAGACAAAGGTTGCTAAGTTAAGTGGAAATATAATTCAATAAATAATAGAGAATAAAAGAAACTAAAGAACTTCTACCACATGAGAGCAGAGAATACGATAGAAAAGAAGGTATTAATTAAAGGAATCTCTGCCGCAGTAGAGTAGAGAGTAAAGATTGAAAAGAAATTGAGTGCTGTTTGGGCCTTAGTACCAAGTGTCTGGTAAGGATGGCGATGCGTAACGCTCACTGGAGACCGAAAGGAAGGCTCCCCCATGAGGACGGTGATGCTTAACGCTCATGGAGGGGACGTTGGCTGAGATAAGAATGGCGGTACGAAACGCTTATCTCAGGACCAGTGTCGGGAATCGGGCAACAAACCGACACATGAGCTCATGGCCTGTATAGGACTAGACATGCATCATATTTGTTTGTACATATTTGTTTGTCATTGTGTTTTCTATGATTGTGTGTGCTTGTGATTGGATTTTATGTTCTGTAATTGTTGAGTTCGATTATACTTTGTTGACTGTTGTTATTGACTGAGAGCATAATAAAACGAACTTAACTTTTAATCTCGACCCTACTAAGAACTCCCCAATTCTTACCCCCTATTTCCATCATTTTCAGCTACAGGTGCGAAAGTTTAGTGCAAAATTACAGGAGCATAACATATTATATTCACAAGTTGAGTTGTTAAAATTTATTTTCCTCTCATTGTTTATTGTTTTTAGTTTTTAGAGGGGTAGGATTTGTAATTGAGATTCTTTGACTAAATCTATGTATATAAAGTTATGTGAATATATAAATTTTCTGATTAAGTAATTTAAAATAAAAAATTTACATTTTCTTAATTAAAAATTTTGGATCGTATTCACAAAGGTTCAATATTAAATAAATATAGTATAAAATTAAAAAATATAGAAGTGATGAAAAGCATTCGAATTTTCAGTACGATCATAAAGTGTTAAAAATTTAGGTATTACATTATATATACATCCAACCATACTGATCCCGTCTTTGATCTTTTTAAACCTAAGAAATTTTGAAGCTAAAGTCGCTTATGTAACATTAAAGTAGTTTTACTGTCCAAAAAAAATCCATCACTACAGCAATAAATTTCGAATAAATTTTTCTCCAATATTTTTTAATAAATTTATATTGTATCCATTATTATCTGACATCTTAAACAACTTACAATCTGCCTCTTTTATTTCTTCAATAAATTGATGGCATTCTCTCTAACTCTATGGTCTTTTTTTTTTAATATATTCGATTAATCAGCCCATCACAAAAATCAAGTTAAAGCCTTTGATGATACAAATTCTTGTGAATATAATGGTAAAAAGAAAGTAATAATATATTTAACAGATGACTTGGTCTTCTTAATTCATTAATAGATTGGATAACTTAATTAAACTAGCAGTTTCAAACTCGGGATGTATTAGCTTTTCCTAATCCTTCAACTACCTAAAAAAATAAAATAATGACATAATGATCCGTTTAAAAAAAAAAAAAACCACAAAACCAGGAATTTGCAAACCATGGGGCTGAGATGCCGAAACTAGTGCCACCCTTTTAAATGTTAATAAGGTTATCTCAGCAACAGGAGGAATAAAATTATTGAGGGGCACTTTCGCCATATATATAAATATATTGGAGAAGCACAGCTTGTAGCATATTGATATGGAATATGCGTATAACAACCAAAACTAGTTGAGCCGGTCCCACACTTTTCTAATTCCAAATCAAAAGTGATTAAAAAGTATCCCTCCCATTTGACATTATTTTGGATAAGCCCTCCCCAATCCATCTATGAATCATCGTCAAGTACACCTGGATTTTGTTTTATTTTTTTATTTTGCTTAAACAGCATGTAATAGTTTATTACTATGAGGAGTGTTAGGATCAATAATGGGTAATAATAAGGAGACAAAAAAACAGTTAAAATTTGTCTTATTTAATATTTATTAATTATAATAATTATTAATAAATATTAAATAAGATAAATTATGATTGTTTTTGGCTGATTTTCTTTAGTTACTAAATATTTTCATAAAATTTGTGATATTTAACTATTAATTAGTCATCATTAATATTTTCAATGGTCTGAGATGATATTTAATAATGTAGAATTAATTTTTTTTTTTTATGATTAAGTGTTGGTCAAATTTTAACAAAAATATTAATCCTTAAACTTTCTCTATTACTATTAGTATTACTGATTATTGAGATCTACTATTAGATTTCAAAGTATTTAATTATTATTTATTTGTGTATAAATATATATAATTTATTTTTAATATATATTTTATATTTTAAATACATTATAAATAAATAATTAATTTAATAATTAATTTTTTATACATACATGATAATATTAATCAAATTTAATTTGGTGTGAGCTTGTGAAATTACAAAGAGAATATATTTTTAAACAATTTTTCTTTCATTCTCAAATTTCAAATTTATATTTCTTCATAAAAATTAATATTATTACTTTTAAACATTATACTAATTTGAGAGGAGGTCAAAGTTTATGTGATAAATCATTGAGTATTATATTAAAATTTATTTTTTTGGTATATTAAAATTCATGTTCTTATATATATTACGTGATCAAATTATGATCATTAATAATCATCATCTATTGTATTTTAATTTTCTTTCAAATTTCAGTTTGAAACTGTCAATAATAAGATATAGAAAAGAATATATACAATAAGCGGAAATCAACATCCTATGGTCCCTATCGCTACCAACTCAAATAATAAAGCTAACTATGCGATAAACCTCCACTCTGGTATTCACTTTATTCATTACTTTATACATATATTATAAATAAAAGTGCACTCTCCTGTAGGTTAACACGGTAATAAAATAATGCTTGGTCTTACAGTCTTACTAAACATTTCATTGATGGAGGTGTCAATTCATATTATGTAATAAAATTAAAATAGAGCATATATATCCTCATTGTAATAAACTATATCACATGCTGACATGGAACCTAGTTATTATTATTTTTATTTTTACAATATTTTTTAGTTTAATAAATTAAAAACTAATTTATTATAAATTTAAATTCATTCAAAAATTTATAACTAATCAACAAATTACTATATGCAAAAAAATATTTATTCAGGATAGTCTTAAAACGATAGAGGCTCAATCGCGGCGGCTCGTACGTCCACCTCGGACATGTTGGGTCCCACATAAATGCACTTGTATAAATTCAAGTACCAGGTTTCTCACTTCACCATCACACACAAACACACACACTCTCTATCCAAACACAAATGTTCACATAATGGGAATTGGGGCAACCTTGGACGGAGAATTCCAACTGCTTCTGGTCGCTGACCGGAGCTCCGATAAAGTTGACGAATTCGGTGACAAGCATGTGACTTTTGCCGACCCGGTTTTCGGGTTTTGGGAGGATGTTCAGGTTCCAATAGAAAATTCAGATCAGTTTAATAACTTTCTAGAAGATTACGATGATGAAGAAGAGGAGGAAAAAGAGGGATGCGAGAATTTTTGTTCTGTAGAAATGAATAAGGCTTATTGGGAAGAACAAGACAAGCTTCTTCAGGTAAACAATCAATATAGAAAATAAACTTTTTTTTTATTATTTCAACAGATATTTGTTTATTATGTGATATAATTAATTAAGTTAGAAGAATACTAGAAAATTACGAGAATTTATTCATTTTGACCATTAATTAATTATCAATATTTAAAAATATGAAATAAAATATATTGTCAGATTACTGAACTAAAGAAATTAAATTTAAAAAATTGAGTTGGACCGAAAATAATAAATTTTAATGCCTCTAACATTTTTCATTAGGTTATTTTAATTAAAATTTTGATATTAATGGATCACCGAAAATTTAATATATTTCTACAAACAGGCAACTATACGTAGGACAAGCTCAATTGAGACAAGAGTAAGACAAGCTACGAAGGAGGCTCTAAGAGAGTTAAATGTGTCGGATATACAGTGCCGTTGCCGGCGGCTAGCTGAACCGGTGAAGAGCTGCCGGAATTGCTTGCGGAGAGAAATATGCAACCGCCTGGTGAACCTTGGCTACAATTGTGCCATTTGCAAATCCAAATGGACTAGTTCATCAGAAATACCATCAGGTATATAATACATATCCATGAACATATATATAAGCTTTTGTATTTATAGTGTTTAAAAATTTTATTAATTAATTAGCCTTTTAAACATTACAGATTAATCATATTTGTCTTTCTATTACTCTATTAACAATTTTGTCAATAATTATGATAATCTAGAATGTCAATTAAGATCATGTATTTTTTTGGTGACTAATTAAGATCATGTATGATATTTAATAACTTTATTTGGACATAACAAATATAATTTAGGACTAAATTAATAGATTTTTTTAAGAAAATCACTTGGATAGAGATGTCAAAAATATTTTTTTAAAGATATTTTTTAAAAATTAAAATTTAACACATATAATCAACTAATTGTATTATTTTTATTAAAATTAGACCGAACAAATCAGTTTAACAAAAAAATTAATAAATTAAGTTTTGAATTGGTATAAATTAATATTTTTTTATGAAAAATTACTACAATATTTCTATTATAAAACACAACTAAAATATCTCTATTATATATATATATATATTAATTTTAAAAATTTTAAATTCTAATTCTATAACGATAGAGAAGAAAAAGGTTAGAATTTAGGATTCTGAAAGTTAATATATCTAATAAGAATATTTTAGTCATTTTATATAATATGGGTATTGTAGTTATTTTTTATAAAAAATAATATTAATTTAGACAGATTCAAAATTTAATTCACTATTTTTTTGTCAAATTAATTTGTCTGATCTAATTTTGACAAAAATAACATAATTTAAGTAATTATATGTGTTAAATTTTAATTATTAAAAAATATCTTTAAAAAAAGACGTTTTCTGCATTTTTATGAGAGTATCCTTTTTTAAACATATGTCTTGAGCGTCTAGTTAAACATATCAAGTATATATTATGTATGTTATTAGTTAATGTTTTAACTCATTAATTGTTAACAAAACTTATTAATGGAGTAATAGAAGGACAATAGTAATTAATTTATTTATAATTTCTGAAAGATTAATTTAATTGATAAAATTTTTTAAAAATAAATTTAAAGAACGATTATTTTTTAGAGACTAATTAACTGACACTTATAGCCGATAATAACTTCATTAAGTCTTAGCAAAATAAAGTTAAAAATTTCAAGTAATTGCTTTGTTAATTTTTTTTTTCATAATATTTTAGGTGAGCATACTTATCTAGAAGTAACGGATATATCAAATTCTAAAGGAGCAGAAATAAAAGTGGTAATTGAATTGAATTTTCGAGTGGAATTTGAAATGGCAAGAGCTAATGAAGAATACAACAGATTAATTAGCCGATTACCAGAAGTATTCATCGGAAAATCTGAGAGACTAGGGGTGTTAATTAAGATTATGTGCTCTGCTGCTAAGAAATGCATGAAGGAGAAGAAAATGCATCTAGGGCCTTGGAGGAAACACAAGTACATGCAAGCTAAGTGGCTTGGCAATAAGAGCAACAATATTATTAATAGTTCCATAACACCAACACTACGGCATCAAAAACCTAAGGCTTCAATGCTTACCTTTGATTTATTAGAAAATATTCCTAGCATGCACTATGCTGCTGTTGAGGTAGTTGTGTGAGGAGAAAACTATATATATATATATATAGCCATGCTTCTTTAGTTAATTTTTCAAATCATCATAGTGTACTTCGTTGGTTATGTGACTTATGTCAGATTTTGCTGTGGTAGTTAATTAGTAATAAGCTAAAGTGGTGTATTATTAGTTTTTGATGATCCTAATTTTGCAATTGAATCTGAGGATTAAGATATATATATATATATATAAGATAAGGAGATCATCAATAAGTCCAACTCATATATACTTGATGATGAAGTTCTACAAATTTCTAAATTCTTAATCATAATTATTATACTCCATTCTTCTTAAAATATGTTTTTTTCTTTTACATTTTTTTATGGTTTAAATACATTAATTTTTTAATTAAAATAATTAAAAAAATGCTTAGGTTATTTCGCATTAGCATAACTCTCTCAAAAATTAAACTATATATTCTTAACATGGTGAAAGAAGTAACTCATTAGCATAACTCAAATGTTTTTTTTTTTCAGTATACTAGAGAAATAATAGTCTAGAATTACTTATCTAATTTAACATTTGAAATTTTATGCATGTAATCTTTATAATTATAGATTTATTACATATAAAATTATTTAATTATTTTAGCAACAATTAAAAATACAAAATAAAAAAAATTAATATAAAATAAAATAACTTTTGACTACTTTAGATTAAATTTCTATTATCTCCCAAATATTTTTTTTATTGTTTTCGAGTACTTTCTATTTGCTCGCTCAATTGCTAGTAATAAGAGTCCTACACTCGTGTTGTTCTATAGTTTTCAATTAAATGGTTGAATTTGTTTTTAAAAAATTATTTGTTTTTAAATTGGTCTTCGAATTTTTTTAATTAAATTCGTCTTTTAAAAATTTTAAGTTAGTTAAATTAGTTATTTCGTTATTTTTATTGCTAACGGCATCAATATTTATTATGTGACACATTAAATGATACTATACTAACCATAATACACACTCAGTCGTCCTAATTAGCGACTAACATGCATGATAAGTTTATGTAATTAGATTAAATTAATCCCAATTTGAGAGGGCTTTAGATTGAGGGAGACTTTGAGGCATTGAAACCCTTCCATTTGATATTGATTTAATCTAATTTCATAAACTTATCATGTTAGTACGTAGATATAGCATGTTAATTAATATACCATATCAACAAATATTAATGCCATGAGCATGAGCAGTGAAAATGACAAAAGAATTAATATGATCAACTTAAAATCTTTGAAAGACAAATTTAATTATAAAAATTATTCAAGAACTAATTTAGAGAACAAATAAATTTTTAGGGATAAATTTGACCATTTACTCTATATGTCTATAATTTTTTTAATTATTTTAGATATTAAATTAAATTATCAACTATATATTGATATTAAACTGCTATGCACTATTTTCCATTTCTTCTTTCCAACCTCCTTACTAACCAAAAATCAAACTTAACAAATTCTTTTAAAAAGGTTGAGTTTTGAAAACTAAATCTTAATCAAAATGATGAACAAATATTATTAGACTATTGTTTGTGTGATTTGTTTTATTAAGTGTGCAAAAAAATAACTTGATCAAAGCTAATAACCAAAGAAGCATAAAATTTAGCCCAAAACTGATCCGTCCCACATACGCACACAATATAACCTAAACATTGAACATCCATAAACAAAAGTCTCAAACACATTTTTCACCAAAAATTAAAATTAAAGGAAATAAAGAAATGAGCCTAAATCCCTTCCAAATTCATTCGGTGATCTCAAATCAAATCCATACAAGTCACTGAGTTACCAATAAGGTAAACAAAATATTTAATTCATTTGAATTCTTTTTCAATTTCACCAAACACACACTCTCTTCTCTCTCTTTCTTTTCTACCTTTTCACATTAAAACTTAGAAACAAAAAAGAAAAAAATAGAAAGAATTAAAGTTAGGTTTTAGTGAAAATCAAAAAGTGTATTATCAAGTTCAAGCAAGTTTCAAAGCTACATCAAAAGGGAGGATTGCATCTAGTTAGAGCATTTCAAAAGTTATTTTTTTTTTGTTTGTGCTACGTCAAGGGACTGTAAAAAAGTTGCTGAGCCTCAAGTACAAATCAAGCAACCGCAAAAAGAGTAAAATCAAATATATTCAAAAACTCATCAACGACCACAAATTAAACTTGGAGTCAAAGAAAAGATTCATAGTCAAAATCAAAGAAACTTAAAGAAAAAGGATGAAAGAGAATGTAAATTTCATATCAAAGATTTGGCTTTCTCTCTCTCTCTGTTCTGATGACGTCGCTGCAAAGTCTGATACTGGAGAAGAAGATAGCAAAGAGGTTGAAATTGCTTCAACTTTGGAAGATTCACTCTTCTATAATAAAGGTGAACGGCAAAGGGTTGAAGGTAAGAGAGAAAAACAGAACACTAAGTTCGGTTCTCATAGCTACCTGAGTTGTTCTAAGTTCTTCTCCTTTATGGTTTTCTTGTTGTATTTCTTTTTCTCAGTTTAGTCTGTCTAAGTCTCATTAAAAAAAGGCAAACATGATGAGGTTTGTAAGAAAAACCTAAAAAAGGCAGTAAGTTAAACTTGGAGAAAAAGCCATATAATTATCTAAAAAATTCTTTATATGTATTTCTATTTTGTATCATGATCTTGAGAGGATTTCCTTACAAGTTGGGTTAGTACTTGACTGTTGAAAGCTAGGTTGAATTCTAGTCAAATTCAAATTGGATTAGAATCTGGATTTGTATCAGATAGGATTGGTAGATCCTAGAAAGAATTGGTGAATGTAATCCATTGAACGATAGTGAAATTCTGTCACAGTTGATGTAGACTACATTGCACTAAGTAGTTGAATCATGATACATCTGTGTGCAATTCTCTATTCTCTACTCTATTTATGTTTTTATAATTTAATTACTTAACAGACAAAAAGAAAAGTGTCTCTTAATTAGATAGGAGATAAAATAAAAATATTCTCTCAAGTTCTCTTGCTAAAGTTAAGTTAAAAAGTCACTAAAAAAGAAAGTTAAGATTCAATCCTCCTCTCTTAATCATTAATAATTATCAAAATATTATTAAATAAAATAAAATAAACTAAAAAGCACGATCGTTTCTAGAGCTAGTATTTTATAAATAAAATAATAAAATATTATAATTATATTTTATTTATAAATCTTGATATTAAGAAATAAATTAAAATAAGTCGATAAACAAATTACAAAAATATACACGTGGATCATATATAACAGAAGAATGATAGTATTTCTTTTATCGGCATGAGGCATATTTGTAGCCACAGTCGCATTTTACAACTAATTCATATCAAGTTCAAACTAATCCTACATTTTTAATTAATGAAAAATTGTACGGTTTTAGGGTGTTTTAGTTTTGGAAATGCTAGAGATTTTTTTTATTTTTTATTTACTCTGGGTTGGTTTAGTTAAGGAAGGCTATTGCTTTTGGGTCAATAAATTTTCTAAAGCAGAAGGCATGTTTTCTAAAAAAAGAATTGTTACCACTTACTACCCTTTTTGCTCCCTCTATTTGGGATATGACTTGGGCAGTTGGGCCTTTTGCCATTCATTATGGATGGAAAGAGCTTACAAGATTGAAGTCCAACCAAAAATACAAACAAGACAAAAATAAAAGCGACAAAGTGAGGTCAAATATTACACCCTGAAATAAAAAATAAAAAAAGTGAGGTCAAATACAATATAAAAAAATAAAAAATTAATTTTTAATTAGTCTATGAATTAACTTTAGATTTTAAATTAATAATTCAAAATTAAAAATTTATGATTTAATAAGATCTAAAATTTAAGATAAATAAAACAATTAAAATATTACTGTTATTAAATTCGGTAAAGTTCGATCGTTGCTAATTTGCTATGTTGTTATGGTTCTGGACCATTTATGCAAACCGGTCAAATCTGGTTTGTTGGTCAAACTAAAGAAAAACCGCTCTGAACTAGACCGATGGGTTCTAAGTTCTAAGTTTAGCAAATGGGGATTCGAAGGCAGAGAATTTTTTTCGTGGAGATGGGATGGGGACTAAAATTTTTCATTCTCTCTTATTATTCCACTTAGCGCTGTTTTGAAACCCCAACTCTTTAGAAAAGTTCAAAACTCCCAATCTTTTATAATTGTGTCCACCCATAGCAGCATACCCTCTCGTCAGTCGTTACCGGTCACTCTTCCTGCTCAGTGTTTATCCCCTTATGGACTATGATTTGTTATGTTGTATTTCTGGACTTATAATCTTAGATAAGATATGTTTGTAATAATATTTTTTAGTTTGTTTTTTTTTTTAATTTTTCACTATAATTTTCATATAAATGTTCAACATAGGAAGATGGGGAATGGGTTCTGCGAAGAACACGGAGAACACGAGAAATAGAGATGGGAACGATTATCCTCCTATGGCGGGGATCAGGACGGGGATGGGGATCAATTCTGGAAGCGGAGACGAGAGTAAGGAGGCATCCCTCGCCCTTGCCCTCGCTCTACCCCATTGACATCTTATATAGACAATTAGGCATCGAAGTTACCACATGTTTTTTTTTTTTTGTTAAATGTATTGTTTTTACATAAATATATTATATACATGTA
>NC_029779.3:32323585-32324102 GCF_000817695.3 Arachis duranensis
ATATTATATACATGTATATTTTATATATTAAATTAAAAATTTAATTTTGATATAATTTTATACGTACATTTAATTACGTAACTTTAAATCAATAAAAATAATTATCTTTTACATTGATTATATGAATAATTATCTAAAAAATAGATATAATTATACGACAATATAAAATGCTTTACACTATCAATGTATTAAAATTAAACTCTTAAATTAATTAATTTTTATTTAACTATTTTGATTAGTAATCTTCTAATGTATAGCACCACATTATCTAAAATCCTCTGTGGTGTCTAGCCAATCGCAGCTATTCAAAAAATAAGTAAGAAACTCTAAATAGTGGAATGACCGTAAAATTCTCGTATAGAAGACTAAATGTGTTATACTTTGTAATTTATGTTATATAATAATATATGTTTAATTTTAAGACATTAATATTGTAAAATATTGTAACATTTATTTAATATAAGGTTTTTTAAATAATTAATTAAACAGCTAATATAAAAATAATTATATTTACTAA
>NC_029779.3:32324450-32328825 GCF_000817695.3 Arachis duranensis
CTTTAAGAAGAATATTCTGTTAATTTTAAGAATTTTGACATAAAAATAACTTAATTAAAAAATTAAAAATAATATAAAAATCGATTAAAAATATAAAAATTTAATTATAAATTTAGTAAAATTTAATTATAATTTAGTTATGAATCGAACATGTCTAAAATTATGCTACGGGTAAATAAAATAAATCCATTAATTAGTCATTGCTATAAATAAGTATTTGCCATCTTATAATTTTTATTTATTATATCGCTCTAAATTAAACAAGTTTAATTATTGGCCTATTATAAGTTTGATTATTCTACTATATATCGGATTATTATTTTTAAATTTGGATTCTCTAAATTTTAGGCTCATTTTAGAGAATAAAGTAAGATTTTTTATTATTGAATATGTTTCTCTTATGTATTCTCTTAATCCCATTTATAAAATAAATAATGATAGATCATATTTTATCCTTTAAAATTAAATTTAAAATTTAAAAGATCTAAATCCATTATTTTTATAACTGATTGTTTAGTTAAAATATATATAAATTAATACATATAAATATATACAAATATCTGATAATTAATTTAATAATTAATTTTTAGTATTCAGGTCATAATTTTTGTCTAAAATTAGCTACTCCATATGTCTATTAAATATGAATAATTAGCTCTACGGAGGGGATGGGGGAACTCCAAGGAATAATACCGAAATTTAAACCTGTTTGTTAGTTTTGACGTTTGAATACTCATTGTTCAATATGTTCGGCGGCACAAACTGAACGATATGTCACTTATTCTTTTGTTACTTATTAGTTTGGAATCTATAGCAACGCATAGTGAAATGGAGTGTGTTACGTTCTTTTTTTGTTTATAATAGTCGCAATTTACTAGAAATCAAACCTCAGGAATTTTAATATGTTGCATCCAACCATGCAGCAGTCTACAATTCTAATAATGTTGTACGAATCCGCCATCCATCTATCTAATTTTTTCCAATTTCCCCCTCTATTCAAATAAAAAATCTTTCAACTTAACGTATAGTGATAAAAAAAATAAAAGATAAACAAAGATAAGGATTCAAACCGAATAAAAAATATATATTGAATTTGAAATAGAAATAAAAAGAATAAATTAAAATTGAGTAAAAAAATTATTCTACTTTTTATTTAATTTTTTAATATAATAAGAAAGGTACTTTTCAATTTAACTTGTTAACTACCATAATTTGAAAATTGAATCGAATGACTCATCAATCTTTTAACTAATTTGCCAATGCAATAAGAGAGGAACTCATCAACCTCAATTATTCACATCATGATTTCATCACGAAACTAAAAGGGATTTTTAAACCTCTAAATTATTCGGTATTACTACTACAATAGCTAAAGAGGTATTTATAACCTCTTATTAGGTTAAAACAAAAAAAATCTTAAAGTCCATATATATAAAGTCCAATCTAATAATTAAATAAATAAAATTAAAATATATTAAATTAAATTAAAATATTTTAAAAATGTAAACTAATATATTCTAAATAACACTTAAGGTGTGTGTGGTTCAAGTATTATTTTGTTACAAAGATTGCATTCCCATGAGAATTAAATATACCCAAGAAAAAGATAAGAATTGAAATGATGGTATTTTGGTTCCATGGAATCAAACTTATTTAAACAAAACTTTTTAAACTTTGAATCAAATATAAAAATATTATTTCCATCTTAAAATTCCTAAGAATTATTTATAATTCTTCCAACCACCCACATCCTTAAATTCTTTGTATTACGAACATTTAAAGCATACATTATATAGTTAAACTAAATACATATGATTTAATTCTTTTGAAAGTGCTTATCCGGTCTAAAACTTATCCATATTAGGTCTTTTTTTTTGGGACTAAACAAAAAATTGTCTGGTCTCTTGAATAATTTGTATGCAAAATGCATGTGCCTTTTTATTTTTTTGTGTTTATATCGGAGGCCGTTATGTTAAGTCTATTGACTATTGTATTGTATTAAACGTGTATTTACACCGTATTCAATAGTATTATTAGATAAAACTAAACTGGAATCTGAATCCTACAAATTAATTAATATCCAATCGTTTGTAATTAACATCATATAATGAGGATTTGATTAAGTTTTTTGGACAATGCTAGGAAGACAAAAAAAATAAGCAAAACTTGCTTTATTTAGCATTCATTAATTGTCGCAATAATTAATAAATATTAAATAAAATAAGTTATAATTGTTTTTGACTAATTTTCTTTGGTTACTCGAAGTTTTTATACGGTTTGTTTAAGACTTAACACCACTCGCTTCTTTTAACATTGGCGGCGTTATAATTAACATACATACATCATATAAAAAGACAAACTGTTGTTCTCTCTCTATTTTTAGTAAGGTGTTTCTTATTATAGACAACTTATGATGAATTGTCAATGTAGTATTAAATTGTGAAAAGAATAATAATGGTCATATTACAAGCATAGAGCCATAGCCTACTTTTTAGCTACTATGCAGTCTTTGTTTTCCGTTTGGCTTCTTAAGTTCAAATCAGGCACTCATCATGGTAGTTGAATACTACTTCCAACCTCACAAAAATCACGTTTCATTTTAAAACATGATATTCATGCATGGAACAGTAGTGTACTGTAATACTGTAGTTTAAATGATAATATGATGAACGAAATCCCTCTTTGCCCGGAAGTTGCGCTGTCCTAGTTGGAGAAAACTCATCATATCAGGATTAAAATGTTAGGTACACACAAGTAAATTAGATATAGTTGTCACACAAATCAATTAGATATAGTTGTCTGTTGCTAGATTAATCTTAAAGTTTTTAAAAATTTAACTGTCATAATATATTTGATACAAATAAAAAATTTAAGGAACAAAATCGAAACAAAATAAAGCTTAATAATATTTTTAAAATTTTTGACAAATTTTAGAAAAAATATATTTTATCCTTTTTTATATATACAAACTTTTTTAATTAATTAACTAAAAATATATTTTCGAGGTACATGTTAGTTAAATTCCAATTTTAAAATATCTAACTTGTAATTTATATTATTCATCAAAACAGTTTATTTGTAATATTTTTAATAAATGTGACAAAGATACTTGTTACTTGTAAGTTGTAAGCAAGGACCTTCATTATTTATGATAAGATCATAAAGTTGATAACACTTTTTCTGAGTTTGTGCTGGATCTTGAATGCTAGTGAGTCGTGATGAATGGTGATATAGCATTGGATACTTTGGAAATTAAATGCAACCTTAGTACTTCCGTTTCGTTATTTGACTTTTGACTCATTACAAGAAGAAAGAAATAAATAAAAAAAGAGAAAGTTTATCGAGTCAGCAGTTGAATTTTGGCCAACATGTAATTAATAGAGAAATGTGAGTTATTGAATGAAATCTTACATCAATCTCATACCATTAAATTATTATTGATGACTATTTATTGACTATTAATCACAAAAATTACTGACTTCCTAACGTTACTCTAAAAAAAAGGCGCACGAGTAAAGTGCAAATAAAAAAATTGGTAATAGTAATACTATAATAAAAAATTATGTGAATCTATATAAATTATTAATCCCATAAAAAAAGAGATAACTTTCAGCTAATGCACTAGTTATAAACTTATAATACATTTTTCTAAAAAATATCGTTATTAGAAGTAAATTTTTCTTAAAATAAAGATAAATATTATAAATGCAATAAATATTTAAAAATATTAGTTAGGGTCAAGAACCGAGCTTACTTTTGTCCATCAATGTACGTGGAGTGTGTGGAATTGGCCCAAATGATAGTGTGTAATGTTAACCTATTGACTCCCCAGTGAGTACACGGAAGAGTTTTAAGTTTACTTAAAATATTAGTGTTTCAGTTATTTTAACTGTTAATTTGAATTATAAAATAATGAAAAAGTATAGGGTATTAACATATTATCTGCTAACTTATTGCTAACAATGATTAGTTATTATATTTTAAATATATATATAAAGAGACATATCTAAAAATATATCTATAAAGACACTTCTATTAAAATACAGCTATAAAAAATACATTTTTATTAGATACATCTACAAAGACACTTCTATTAAATAGAATTATAAATAAGAGTTGACAGATATTGGTAGAAATAGTATTGGTAACGTAACATAATTGTAAAATAATATATATAATATATCAATTAAAATCAACCGATTAAAATAATTAAAATATCGACTGACACTTAAAATCTTTTCAATAATATATATCATATATATATAACTAATTAACTATTCATGTAGCATTGTCGTTTTTCTCGCAGAAAATTTTGGATAACATCGCATTTAAGTAATTTTGACTTACAATTAGTCGATATAAATATTAAATTATT
>NC_029779.3:32329147-32343410 GCF_000817695.3 Arachis duranensis
CTTATACGCGTACAATTAAAAAACATAAAGGTAGTTTTCCAAAATAGAAATTTTTTTTTTGAACAAGAGCTTGTGGTTTTATTGGAAAAAAGATTACTGCTGTGGTCCAGCCGCCCGCTTATATTAGATGGGAAAAGAAGATGAAGATGAACAACTAGGATTTCTGATTTTGATTTGTCTTCCTTTTCCTTTTTGAAACTTTTACGTTAAGGGTATTTGATTTTAATTGTTTTAATGGCATAAGAATACTTTTGTTATAATAATAAAAAAGACTTTATAAGAATATTTTAGTACATATAGTGATATAATAATTTTTTAAAAAAATTTAAAAAATAAATAATATATAATCTTTGTGGTATCTTTTTCTTTTTATAAATTTTATCGTATCGAATGTATTAATTAATTATTATACTGAAGGAAGCACTTATTTTATTAGTTGATTAATATGAAAAATAATAATCTCAACAAAATCTTGTTCTTCATAATTGTAAAAAAAGGAAAGCATCATTGACAACTATATATATATTCTTTTAAAAGTCATCTATTATCAATATAAAAATATTTGACGATAAGTTATAATTCAAATAGCATAATTTTTCTATATTTATCTAAGAAGTTATAAATTTGAATTTCTTTATCTTTAGTAAAAAAATATAAAATTATTTGATGACAAAAAATATTAATAAAAAATACTTTTTCTATATTGGCCGTTTTTTTTATAGATGGATATTTTTTCTAAAGTTGTACGCTCTCTGATCTATTAAGACATTAATGTGTCTTGTCGTTTTTGTTAAACGCTTGTTTTGTTTTAATCAGTTAATACTTCAATGTATCTTTAATAGATGTATCTTCTAATTAAAACTTGTTTAGATGTGTCTTTAATGAATTTGTCTTCTATTTAAAATTTATTTAAATGTGTCTTTAATGAATGTGTCTTTTGTTTAGAATTTCAATGTTATTTTTTAAAATTTTTGGACTTTTTTTTTTTTTAATTAAGACCCAAATTTTTCTCAAGCTAAAAGAGGAGATAAAGAAAACTACAACTAATAATTTAGTCTCTCAAGCAGATAGAGGAATTAAAGCTCCATCTCAAGGAGCGTGATCAAGAAATTTAACTTTTGTTTAGTTATTTTATTGAATTCTCAAAATTTTTTAGAGAAGTTCATTAAATGTCATCCAATAAATTAGTCCTAAATTTGAGGGTTATTCTCAAAGCTACACTATTGAAACAAAGATTTTCGTTCAGTAATAAAATGAGAAAAAGATAGCCAGCTAGCTAAAAATACATTGTGGCTAAATTCTAAAAAGCAAAACTTCAATGATTGCAACTGAAAAGTGAAAAATGTAAAATGTAAAAAAAAAAAAAAAACTTATGTATGACAAGAAAATACATAAATTTCCATTATCGAATAGCATGCTGCTCCACGAGGGATCCAACTAAATAAAAAATATTTCATTCTAAAAAAAATTATCTTAGCAAAATCAAGAACACTACAAGAAACACAAGATGCTTACTCAAATAGCGTGGTTGGAATAAAATCACTGTCAAAATTAGAATTGATTATAGAATCAAACTTCTCATAAAAAATCAAATATTCAAAATTAGAATAAAAATCTCACTCCCACAAACTTGGCACTCTCAAACAAATAAAAATTAAAAAATAAAAATAATAATAAAAAATACCAAGTCACAGTCCATTTCTAACCATAAATAACTTGACAAAATAAAATATACACACAAGATACGCACATAAAGGATGGCAACAGCTTTTGAAAGCAATTTTCCAATGGTTATGGAAATAATTTGGTCCCCCCAGTGTGTGTCTTCTTGATTTGCGTTAACTCATTGCAACAAGGAATTCAATTGCTCAAGTAAGGGGGAATGATGCATGCATCGTGACATGGGATGCATGCGAAAGGAGTAACAATTATTTGCAAGGAATTCAATTGCTCAAGTCAAGGGGAAATAGTGCATGCGTCGTGACATACATGCGAAAGGTCTTTTGTCCTCATGTAAGAGACTTTAATTTCTATAGTTTGGCTCTTGTTCCGGTCTCTGTTCCACACGGCGGATAAGAAGAAACACAACGATTTTTTTTATTATACAATAAAAAATATTTTATTTTAAAAAAATTGTTTACTAGGATTTAGTTTTAGTTTTGGCTTGTATTCAGTTGGCTTAATATCTAAACAAACTGCATCATGTTTTATTCAATTCGCCTCGTGATTGAATGAACTGACTAACTAACTAACTCCTTCCCTTCGTATATAGTAATGCGGTAAATGCGGTAAACAACATCACGTCTAAACTTTATAAATATAACGAATGTGAGATGAATTTATTCGCATCAAATGTTATCTTTTTTACTTTTTTCACCTCTTTTTTTTCAAATTTTCTTTTTATTTTTAAATATCCTGAACGTGGTTGTTATCAATTTATTATGATAAAAAAATATTATTAGATCATAATAAATCTGTTATATTTAATTCTGTTTAATTGATATTTAATGGCATGTCACTTGAAATAAGATGTCTAGTAAAGTTGAGTAATTTTGTTTTACATGTCATTGATAAGCAACACACAAAATAAGTAAAAAAATTTAGGACAAATATCCAAAATAATACTTTTTATTAGAAAATGTATTATTTTATTAAGTAAGAATTATTTAACAATTTTGTTTGGCACAGGTATTAGCTAGATAAAACTAATCAGAAGCTTGCACAATCATTTTTCTAAAATCCTAAAGATCCTGAAATACTCAGCTTTCGGAACCATGATAGATTTACCACCTACTTACTCTGATCATGTTTTTTAGTGGGTTTCGATACAGCTCCTAACAACTGCAAACATAACTCCTCTATACTTCGTACATCATAAAATAGCTCCTAGCAATAACAGACTCAGAAAATTTATATTAAAGGCAAAAATAATATACATTATTATTAAAAAATATATTAATTAAAAAAAGTGCATATTAATTATTCGAATAAAAAAATATATTAGCCACTAATTTTTTTTTGCAAATCTTGAGGGTATTTCTTTTTTTGTTTTCATATTTTAAAAATGTTAAATAATTATTTCATTATCAATTTAAATGAATGTCTCTCTTTCTATATATATGTTGCATCCGGTCCAGCTAGTCTCTTGGTTAACCCGACCCGTTCCGACCCGAACCAGGAAGACGGGCAATAAGGCACTGCATGCTTGGCCCCTATCCGGATACCTCTTAAGAGCCAGCTATAGACAGCTGGAGATTAGGAAAGTTTCTGGAAGGTGGGTCTACCCTCGTGGGACCCACCTCACTGACATGGTATAAAAGGGGAGGGATCTACTGTTAGGATTTGGTTGAATTAGTCCCACATTGCTTAGGATGGCAAATGGAGTGGGTGGCCTAGGCTATAAATATGAGGCTAAGTTCTCCATTTGTTTTTGCACCAGTCAGAAACACTTTAAGCTTGTATCTGATTTTTCTTTTTCTCTGTACTCTTTTTTAGAGAGTGTTGTGAGGTGTAGTTAGATAAGTGTTGTGAGGTGTAGTTAAATATTTGCTTTGAGAGTGTGGGTGTACTGGGGGGGGTGCCGGTGAGAGAAAGAAGTCTATGTGTTGTAACAATTTTCACATAGTGATATTCTCTGGTTGTCATTTGACAACGGTCGTGGTTTTTTCCTCCGGTAATTGGAGTTTCCACGTTAAATTCTTGTGTTGTGATTGTGTCTATTTTATTTCTCTGTCAAAGGTATTTTCTCAAGGGGGAATGGTGTCTTATTCCCAACAAGTGGTATCAGAGCCAGGTTCGGTGGGATTTGTTCTTAGTATGCTCTGTGGTTGCAGCCAAGTCTGACCTTTCACATCAGAAAAGAATTTTGTCCTGTAGCTTGAGGTTGATCTTTGGTTGCTGTTGTTGTTGCTGGAAGGCAGTATGACTCTGTGAGAGTGCAGTTTGGAAAGGTTCTGGCTAAGAAAAGACCTGGTATTTAAGTGTGTCTATTGTGACCCACCTCTCTTTCTTGGGGACCCTTCCTAGTGCACGGTCTACAGTTAAGTTATACTATTCCAGTATACGGTTGCAACAATGTCAGAATATTCAAGTGCTGTGAAGCTTGAAATAGAGAAATTTGATGGAAGAATCAATTTTGGCTTGTGGGAAATACAAGTCAAGGATGTGTTGATACAATCAGGTTTGCACAAGGCGTTGAAGGAGAAGATCTCTGGTATGAAAGATGATGTTCTCTAGAAGACAAGAAGTATCCTCATGGTATTACCGCACTGCCATGGATAAGGATAAGTTGTGGCAATCGGGTCCACAATTGCACACGGGCATTGGTTGGCGTTGAGATGCAAGGTGTGTGGCGGAGTTAGGTCGATGGCTGAAGAACTTCCAGGAAAAGCCAATTTGGAAGTTGCACCATGAATTTTCAGCAAGGTTTCGATCTGTACCAAGGCGAAATGCTTGGAGTGGTCTAATTCCAAGTGAGTATACTTTCATGGTGGAGTATGATAGTTCTCTGAACTATGATTGTCGGTATAGACAATGGCAGCAAAGAATTGTCGGTGTTGACAATGGAAGCTGAAGATGTGTGACTATTTCAATCAAGGTGGAGATTGTTAGGATTTGGTTGAATTAGTCCCACATTGCTTAGGATGGCAAATGGAGTGGGTGGCCTAGGCTATAAATATGAGGCTAAGTTCTCCATTTGTTTTTGCACCAGTCAGAAACACTTTAAGCTTGTATCTGATTTTTCTTTTTCTCTGTACTCTTTTTTAGAGAGTGTTGTGAGGTGTAGTTAGATATTTGCTTTGAGAGAGTGTGGGTGTACTGGGGTGCCGGTGAGAGAAAGAAGTCTATGTGTTGTAACAATTTTCACATAGTGATATTCTCTGGTTGTCATTTGACAACGGCCGTGGTTTTTTCTCCGGTAATTGGAGTTTCCACGTTAAATTCTTGTGTTGTGATTGTGTCTATTTTATTTCTCTGTCAAAGGTATTTTCTCAAGGGGGAATGGTGTCTTATTCCCAAAATCTACCACTCCCCCAAGGTACCTCACCAATAACACCTTACTCCCTTTTCGCCTGCATATCTCACTGACTTGAGTGTCAGAGTGGCTTTGCAGGTGACACACCCACTCCACTCGAAGTACTCGGAAAGTCGGCCGCTCCAACTCTCACACCCACGATCCAGAACCAGGCGGGAATCCACCTTCACATCCAAGAGACTTCCTCGAACCGTCCGGTACCCGAGCAACTGAACATTGGCGCCGTCTGTGGGGACCCGCCCAAATGAACTTCCTTATGGGACCTGGAGAGCAAGGCGATGAAGCCGAACCTAGGGGGCAGCCTCCGTGGCCTCCTCCCGCGAGTGCACGAGGTCCCCTCTATGACAACCCGAGCTATCCTCACGCTCCCAAGAAAGAAGCCCTTTGGGGGAACAGGCAGCGATACCGCTAGAATAATGCAGGAACTACGACACAGGGTGCAGAACCTGGAACGCCAGCTGGCAAATCATGGACGTCGTCAACAAACTCCTGAACCAAATTACTCACGGTCTCCCGAGAGACAGGAGAGAACTCCTCAGAGAAGTCGCTCCAGGCGCACACCGAGCCCACGATCTGAATCTGATAGTCTCCAGGGGGAGAACCGGGAGGTGCCAAGAAGACGGCAGGACCCTGTGATATACACCCGACCCTCAAGGAGACGAGCCACCGAGCAGAATCGAGAGGACGACGGAGAAAGGCCAAAGAGAACGCGGCGCCCCATGATCATGGGGGCAACCCCTTTCCATTATTCCATCCTCGAGGTCTGGCTACCAAAGCACTTTGATAAGCCAACGGACATGAGGTATGATGGAACCCAAGACCCACAAGAACATCTAACGGCCTTCGAGGCCAAGATGAATTTGGAAGGGGTAGGTGACGAGGTGAGATGCCGCGCCTTCCCGGTCACTTTGGCAGGGCCTACAATTCGGTGGTTTAATAACCTCCCGTAAGGTTCTATGGCCAAATTCTCTGACATCAGCCGCGCTTTCTTGACCCAGTTTACTATTCAGATTACAAAGGCAAAACACCCGATCAACCTACTCGGGGTGACACAAAGATCTGGCGAACCGACAAGGAAGTACTTGGACAGGTTCAATGACGAGTGTGTGGAGATTGACGGCGTAACCGATTCGGTGGCCAGTTTATGTGTGACGAATGGACTTCTGCATGAGGATTTCAGGAAGCATCTTACCACCAAGCATGTGTGGACGATGCAAGAAATCTAGAGCGTGGCCAGGGAGTATATCAACGATGAAGAAGTCAGTTAAGTAGTGGCAGCCTGCCTACAACCAACCTCGGCAACACGGTAGCGAAAAAAAACTGAGGGAGCACACCAAAGACGGAGTGCCAACCAAGACCTTCAAGCCGTTTCCCCGAGTCGGGAAGTTTACCAACTATACCCCCTTATGGTCCTCATTGTTATAGTCTATCAGCAGATAGCTGATAAGGGCATTTTGTCGAAGACTCGACCTCTAAAGGACAGAACCGGAGGGAACAGAAACCTCTATTGTGATTACCACAAGGGCTATGGACACAAAACCCAAGATTATTTTGACCTAAAGGATGCGTTGGAACAAGTGATCCGGGAGGAAAAACTAGCCGAATTCTCCCACCTCATTAGGGAGCCGCAGAGACGAGATCGCGACCGAGATGGAGACAAAAAGAACCGCACGGTGAGGTGACGTCAAGAACCCGAGGACCATGAGCGAGGCCTCACCATAGTGAACGTACTGGTCGGAAGAGACGCGGCTCCAAGGTCAAAATTGGCGCACAAGAAGGACACCAGAGTCCTGACTGTGGTGTCATCCATCCCTGCGCCGAACTCCAAGAGGACTTCGTCCATATCATTCGGTCCAGAGGACCAATGGTTTGAAGAGGTCGCGGAGAACCCTCCGATGGTAATCACGGCTAGAGTGGGAACCGGCCTAGTAAAGCGGATCTTCGTAGACATCGGGGCTGATTCAAATATAATGTTCCGCAATGTGTTCGATGCTTTAGACCTCCGGGATGCCGATTTAAAGACTCACCAGCACGGTGTGGTCGGATTGGGAGATCACTTTATCAAGCCCGATGGGATGATCTCCCTACCGGTATCCATAGGACTGGGACAAGGGAAAAGGTCGGTAATGGTGGAGTTCGTGGTTCTATGAGACTCAATGGCCTACAACCTCATTTTAGGGAGAAAGAATATCAATGACCTCAGAGCAGTGATAAGCACAAAGATGCTGATAATGAAGTTTATCGCGGATGACGGGTCCGTGGGATCCATCAAGGAATACTTGAAAACGGCAGTCGCGTGCGACAATGTCAGTCTCTACCTAAGAAAGAAATCCAAAGAGGCGTCAGGAGTATTCCTTGCTGATCTGGTCGATGATAAGCCCAGACCCGAGCCAGAAGGGAACTTAGAGAAGTTTAGGGTTGGCAACTCCGAGGAGAAGTTCACTTTCGTGAGCAGAAACCTCCTCCACAACTTGAAAGAACCTCAAATAGAAATGGTCAGGGCTAATGGCGACCTATTCACCTGGATGCCAGCTGACATGCCGGGGATAGACCCCCAGCTCATGTCACACTACCTAGCCGTCAAGGCGAAAGCCAAGCCGGTGGCTCAAAGGAGAAGAAAAATGTCACAAGAAAGGGCAGAGGAGGTAGCCAGGCAGACGACTAGCCTTCTAGAAGCAGGATTTATCCGGGAACTTGACTACTCGACTTGGCTGTCGAACGTAGTCCTAGTCAGAAAGCCCAATGGAAAATAGAGAATGTGTGTGGATTATTCCGATCTTAACAAAGCATGTCACAAGGACTCCTACCCCCTCCCCAACATAGATGCCCTTGTCGACGCGGCAGCGGGATATCGGTTTCTGAGCTTCATGGATGCTTATTCGGGCTACAATCATATACCGATGCACCGGCCAGACGAAGAGAAAATGGCGTTCATAATGCCAGGGGAACATACTGTTACAAGGTAATGCCGTTTGGGCTGAAGAACGCAGGGGCCACATACCAAAGGCTGGTGAACAAGATATTCAGCAACCTTATAGGCAAAACGGTGGAAGTGTACATGGACGGTGTCCTAGTAAAGACCACCCAGTCTGAGGACCTCATAAGCGACCTAGAAAATGTATTCGCCTCCTTCCGGCGACACGGCATGAGGCTTAATCCGCTCAAATGTGCCTTTGCCATAGAAGTAGGGAAATTCTTGGGGTTTACGATAACCCAAAGAGGGGTGGAGGCCAACCCAGAAAAGTGTGAAGCAATACTCCAAATGAAGAGCCCGGGGTCCATCAAAGAAGTCCAGAGGTTGGCAGGAAGGCTCACCGCATTATCCCGCTTCATCGGGGGGTCGGCTGCTAAAGCCCTACCATTCTTCAACTTGATAAGGAAGGGAATATCGTTTGAATGGACCCCAGCATGTGAAGAAGCCTTCAAGCATTTCAAGGAGATACTCTCGACACCACCTGTTCTCGAGAAGCCTAAGAACAGAGAACCGCTGTACCTATACCTGGCGATAACTGACGAAGCAATGGCGGCGGTCTTAGTGCGAAAGGAAGGAAAAACCCAACAACCAATTTATTTTGTGAACAAAGTACTGCAAAGAGCATAGTTAAGATACAATAAGCTAGAGAAGCTAGCATTTGCGCTCCTGACCTCTTCCCGCAGATTGCGATAGTACTTCCAAGGACATCAAGTGATCGTTAGGACAGATCACGGAATCCGCCAGGTACTCCAGAAACCTGATCTAGCGGGAAGAATGATGACTTGGGCTATCGATCTGTCCTAGTATGATTTACAGTATGAACCCAAACATGTGATTAAAGCTTAGGTCATGGCGGACTTCTTGGTGGAAGTAACAGTAAACCCAACTGAGGCACCGAGCACACGGTGGAAGCTCCATCTGGACGGAGCCTCTAACCAGAAGTTCGGGGGAGTCGGGATAATCCTGGAAATCCCGACTGGGGTCGTATATGAATAGTCGGTCAAGTTCGAGTTCCTGGTATCAAACAATCAAGCGGAGTATGAGGTCCTTCTGGGCGGTTTAGTCTTGGCAGGGGAGGTCGGAGCCACAATACTGGAGATATGTAGTGATTCACAGGTCGTGACTTCATAGATCAATGGGACGTATCAGCCTAGAGATTCATTATTGCAAAAATATCTGGAGAAGGTCAGAGAATTAACCAGGCAATTTGAGGAAGTCTCGGTGCAGCATGTCCTGAGAGAGAGGATCACACGAGCAAACCTCTTGTCAAAGCTGGCGAGCACAAAGCCAGGAGCGGGGAACCGATCTCTCATTCAAGGCTTAGTAAAAAAACCGGCAGTCTCCCTACATTTAACAAAGGTAGATCCCTCCTGGATGGACCCGATCGCCGACTTCTTGGAAAGTGGCAAACTCCCCAAAGAAGAAAAGTCGGCAAAAACGCCGAGGAGGGAGGCGGCCAAATATGCAATCATACAAGGCCAGTTGTTTAAGAAAGGACTAAGCCAACCCCTGTTGAAATGCCTACATCCCGACCAAACAGACTATGTGCTTAGGAAAGTCCACGAGGGATGCTGCGGCCACCACATCGGGGAAAAGGCTTTAGCCAGGAAACTAATCAGAGCCGGTTACTACTGGCCTTCAATGATGAAGGATTCCAAGGAATATGTGAGAAAGTGCAAAAGATGCTAGGAGAACGCCAATTTTCACAAGGTGCCAGCGGTCGAACTAAGCCTGCTAACAGCTTCCCGACCATTTTCACACTGGGAAGTCAACCTGCTAGGACCCATCCCAGTCGGACCAGTGCAAGTCAAATACCTAATAGTGGCCGTGTACTATTATACCAAGTGGATAGAGGCTGAGCCATTGGCCAGCATATCCTCAACTAATTATCAAAAGTTCACGTGGAGGCAAGTAATAATCCGGTTTGGGATCCCCGAGGTCGTTGTCTCCGACAACGGAACGCAGTTCACCGACAAGAAGTTCAGAGAATTCCTTGCCGGCTTGGGCATAAAACAGAAGTTCTCCTCAGTGGAACATCCCCAAACCAACGGCCAGGTCGAGGCCGCAAATAAGGTCATTTTACAGGGCCTCAAAAAGCGGCTCGACAAGAAGAAGGGAACATGGGCCGACGAGCTAGCCTCAGTCCTATGGTCCTACTGCACGACCCAGCAATCGTCTACTGGGGAGTCCCCTTTCTGTCTAACTTACGGGGTAGACGCATTGATACCTGTAGAAGTTGGTGAGCCGAGCCCTCGATTACTTTTAGGAGGAGTTGAGGAAGCTGTAGAAAAAGACCTAATAGACGAGGCTAGGGAGATGTCCCACTTGTCGAAAACAGTGTTGAAGCAAAAGATGGCCCTGCGCTACAACACCAAGGTACTCAAGAGAGAGTTTGGGCAAAACGACCTGGTTTTGAGGCGTAACGACATTGGTCTACTGACTGCAGGAGAAGGAAAGCTGGCGGCAAACTGGAAACGCCCATACAGGGTAAAGGAGGTAATCGGTAGAGGCGTCTACAAGTTGGAATGACTAGACGGCAAAGAAGTTCCGAGAACATAGAATGCGGACAACTTAAGAAGATTCTATTTTTAGGCCAAGCATGCCGACTAGGCGACCTGGCAAGATCGGTAAGGTCCGCATTACTTTATGGTTGAATAGGTAATATAGTTTATCTTTATCAATCATTTGTCATCGCCATATGTCGGACCGATTATCGATTAATGTTCACTTTATGATTGAATTTAATCTTTCCCTCTATGTTCTATATTGTTTTGTAAATGCGACGGCTACACGGTAACCCGGGATTGATCACCTCGGGAACCACCAAAAGTAATACGTAATAAGCAGCTATAACAATAAAGGCCACGACCTGGCCTTGTCAATTACCAGCACAATGGTAAAGTGGATGTAAGCAGATAGCCAATACCAACAAAACGGTATCAAAATATAACGAAAGGGTATTGCCGACTAAACGAGGAGCAAAACAGTAATTACAAGCCGACCAAGCGGCTAACGTTTCAATGAAACTAATCCAGACATTACAAGGTCCAACATGTTATAAAGCGACAAAGTTCACAAACCATAAGATTACAAAATTCACAGGATTACAAAGATCACTACTTTGGCATGTCGACAAGTTTGCCATCCCTAATGGTCTTAAAGACCCCAATTGCCAAGTTGTCGAAGTTAGGAGCCACCAACTTCACTTGGGCTTTGAGAGCCTCTTCAGTCATCAAAATGGCGCTTTTCCCCTGCTTGACGGTCTCCTTATACTTTCTCTTAAAATCAACAGCTTCAGCCTGAGCAGTCTTGGCCAACGAGGCGGCCTCATCGCGCTCCTTCTCCAATGCGGCTTGGCCCTCCAAAGTAAGCTCTCACTCGGTTAGGCGGGAAACGGCGGCATCGGAAGTCTTCACATTCTCCTCAGTAATATTGGTCTTTTCCTCGGCGGCCTTGGCCTTTTCCTCCGCGCTAGTCAACTGCTCTCGAAGTTATTCAACTTCAGCTTTAAATTTATTGTTGGCTTGAACAGAGGACTCGAGTTTTTTCTGCACCGAATGTGACCTCGCCAAAGCGAACTCCGCTTTCCTCGGTATGGCGGCTCCACGAAGAAGCGTACGATACATCCATGGAAAAAGTCCTTCGTGCCGGGAAAAAATTGGGAATCAATGAAGTTCCCGGCATCGAAGTTCCTTTCCATTACCATAAGGACCCCCTCGGGGCTGGAGGACTGTCTCTTCCTCTTTGGGTTGCTCACAACAATCACCTCGTTGTCCTCTAGTTCTGGTTGGGAACACGAATTACCGCCGATACCGACCACTTCACCCTGAACAGGTGGAGACAAGGTATGCACTTCGGCAGCATTATGAGGCGGCACTTCGGTGGCATGAGGAGGAGGTACCCCCTGATTCTCACTATTTTTTGGGGGCACCTCCTGATTCTCGTTGGCCAGCTCATCATCACTATCACCACCAAGAAACATGTTGAATAAAGCGTCAAGTCATGTCACCTCGGCAGATATTGACACTGTAAAAAACACAGAAGCCTGTTAATCGTCAAATCGGGAGGACAGATAATGATAATAATAAATGCACAAACATTATTTAGCAACTACTCACGTATATAGTTCCTGGCCACGTCTCGATCACCCATAAGGAGATGGGGATTAACATGGTTCTTCCCAAAAATGGCCAACAACACGTCGGCAACTCTCCTATTCTCTGGGGTCATCCCCTTATAAGTTACTTTAGTAAAAGTATTAGCTCCCGCCCCGAAACTCCAATACGTCGGGATACGGCGTTCCTCCTCCAATGTCAACCAGAAGGGATGCCGACCTCTGACGGGGCGAACCTTGAAGTATTTTGTCCTTGAACCCATGATAAGAGTCTTTGAACAAACCAAAGATCCTCCTGCCTTGGGCAGACCGGAAGGACATGAAATCCTTTTTCGCTTTTCCCTCTTTTGAGGGGTTCGTCAAGGTGAAGAGAAAAAGAAACACCTCGATGGAGACCAGCAGTTCCAGGTATTCACACACCATCTCAAAACAGCGGATAGAAGCCTAGCTGTTCGGATGCAACTGAGATGGCACCACGTCACAACGGTTGAGTAGCGCCATTTGAAAAGATGAGTAAGGGATTCGAACCCCCAACTGGGTAAACATTCCCTTATAAAACCAGATCCAGTCGACAATCCGGGGGAGTGCAAGTTGAGTTCATATATCCGTTCGTGAGTGGCAGGGACGAAAACCTCATAATTAGATTCCTCGTCAGTCCCGCCGCACAAGTACTCGACTTGGCGGAACTCGTAAGCTCCTCCACGCCCATCTGGTTAGGGGTCTCCTTTACGTCAGAAGTTACCCAGGCGTACCAGTCTTACGCCGCTCTCGCAACGGGAACCTAGGCAATATGACGTTGGGTCATACCTATTGTGGGGGCACCACTCACAGTTAGTCTAAGTGACCGGGAGGTCGGAGCTAGCCCAAAAACTACATCTTGCCTACTCGATGACTACAATCAAATAAGGAGCAAATCTATGGCCGAAGTAAATCCTAAAAGACAATATGATGGAATGGTAATCCCCCTAGCGTGCCTACCTAATGCTAATAATGCTCGATATACAAAACAATCAGGAAATCAGCATGCATACAGAAGCAAAGTAGGGAAACGAATGGCATGAACAGCAAGGTAAAGCCACGAAGATTAAAAAATGAGAAATAAAAACTTGCCGAAGGTACTTGTATTGATCTGGAAAAGCAAGAAGAACGAACACAAGCAAACCAAGGAATCGCAGTAGGGAATGGGAGAATGGAGAAGGCAAATGCAGAATGAGTGGGATAATGGTAAGGGAATGAAAAACGAAACTAAATAGAGAACTAGGAAACTAACTCCAGAAGTGCAAAAGGTAAGGGTAGAATGGTATTTACTCACAGGGTTTTGAAATAACCCATTATGAGCATTAATGGTCAGCGCAAAAAGCGAGGCGTCAAACAGCACACCCTTGCACCAAGGAAGCTCACGCGCGTAGAAGGCGTGTCCCGAGCACGATGGACTAGCGAAACGACAACATGCACACAGTAAAGTTAAACGCACCAACCACGGTGCTCACGGCCATGGCTGGCGCGTTGGGGGCATTGTTGCGGCCCAGTCCAGCTGGCCTATTGGCCGACCCGACCCGACACGGGAAGACGGGCAACAAGGCGCTGCATGCTCGGCCCCTACCCGGACACCTCTTGAGAGCCAACTATAGGTAGCTAGAGATTAGGAAAGTTCCTGGAAGGTGGGTCTGCCCTCGTGGGACCCACCTCACTGACATGATATAATAGGGGAGGGACCTACCCCTCCCCCAAGGTACGTCACAAAAAATACCTTACTCCCTTTTTGCCTACATATCCCACTGACTTGAGCGTTGGAGCGTATTTGCAGGTGACACCCCCACTCCACTCGAAGTACTCGGGAAGTCGGCCGCTCCAACTCTCACACCCACGATCCAGAACAAGGCAGGAATCCACCTTCACATCCAAGAGACTTCCTCGAATCGTCCGGTACCCAAGCAACCGAACAATATATAACTATATAATCATGTTCTCTTGGTTGATAAGGACTTTTTTGTAAATAAGCTCGTCTAACTTCATCTCTGTCATTTGGATTATAATTTAAAATTTTTGGGTCGTTGTCCAAAATCAGCTATCAGACTTTTCACATGGAATTCTAAAAACTTATTTTTATTAGGAGACTAATGGAGTGATTTTAGATTCT
>NC_029779.3:32343428-32346844 GCF_000817695.3 Arachis duranensis
CAGTTTAAAAATTTGTATGCAACATAATTACATATAATATAACGAAAGATTAAAAAAACAAATAATAAGAATCATAAATTGAAAATAAAATAAAATATATAAAGTCACGAAAAGAATAAAAAAATTAGATTAATACCTAAACTATAATTGATTATTGAACTAAAATTTGTAATTAAAAATATCAAAAAGAGGAATAATGAAATTGAAAGATACATAAAGTCATGGAGAGGTATATAAAAAAATAGAGAATTTATAATTTATCTTTTGATGAAAAGAAGATGACCACTAGATAAGGCATAAAAAAAGGAGGTTAAAAATATAAAACCAATAAATAATGAAAAATTTGGTGTCTTGTATGTTTTCTCTTCACTTCAATATTGATAATAATTTAAAAAGAAATTAAGAGGATTTAGGAGAATAAAAAAGTGACGGCTGAATGACAATGGAAGAAAACTAAATTTAAATAAGTTAATTAATAGTCAAAATACTGAAGAGATAAAAAAGTATATTTGAGACTTTAAGTAATTGGAATTAATTTATTTGTAGTTGAATTATTTAAAATTTGGAGTGGAAGCATATTATATATAAATATAATTTTAAAAAAAATTGAGATTTTAATTTGTCTATATCAGTCTGTGCCGGCTCCCAACCTATCTTGCCGTCACTAATAGGATTTTCTTCGGTCCGAAATCTGAACTAATAAGCCACATCTTATAAGGCAATTGTCATATTTTCATAGGACAAATAAAACATGTGTGACTTCGAACGCACCTCTCAACTAAAATAAATACTAACAAATAATTATGGTCTCATTCAAGCATATAGATCACACGTTTGAAGTCGATTCATATGAGGAATGCCCTTCAATCTTTCTAGATCGTGTCAGGATATTCCGTCCAGTGCATAAAATTCTTCCAAGCAAAAAAAAAAAAATAAATAAATAAATAAATAAAATTCAAACTTCAAAAGATATAAATTTTATACACATTAAATGTATAATTTAAATTTTATACCATTTATCAACTTTTTCAAATTCTGCTCGTACCTTCTCAATAAATTCTACTCCATTCACAGTCTACATAAAACTTTAAAAAAATATCAATGCATATTAAATCTAAGTTGAAATTCACATGAAAATTAAATCATATTAAACTAATAATAAAAAAATATCCACCTAATGCTACTTAATTTATAATTTATTTTTATATATTCTAATCTAATGTGCTAGAATTTATAATTTATTTCTATACTTAATTTATGATTTATTATCATATTAAACTAATAATAAAAAAATATTCATGTAATGCTACAATAAAATTATAATATACTACTCTAAATACAGTTTAAATTCAAATTAAAATTATAAACTACTCTATTATAAATATATATTTATTTCTATGTATTACTATCTATTCTAAAATATTTATTCATGTAATAATTCAACACTACTTGTATAGAATAATAATTGTTCCTGATTCAATTTTCAGGTCTTTCTTCGAAGCAACCATCAAACCCTGTTATTCGGGCCTGGGCCACCTCAACTCCCCAGATAAGTCTGATAGCCAACAAACTACCAGTAACATTCAAAATTCGAATACTCCTCTTATCTTATCTTTTTTTAGCTAACAAGATAATATAAGATAACGACCGCAAACTATATAAAGGAAGCCAAGGACTTCCCCATGTACGTTACACACTCCTAATCTTCACATATACCACTCAGATCCATTCTAACTTTAGCGTCGGAATATCTTTACAGGTACCACCTCCGTCGCTTCGAGAAGATCCGATCCCATCACTACCCAAGGCCGGTGAGTCCCAGATCTATCTCAAAACCCGTACCAGCAATTTCTTGTACGTTGGCGCTGTCCGTGGAGACCCGCCAGGTCTTGACAGCATAACAAAGGATCTCGTGGAGATATCCTCGAGCCATCACCGTGAATCAAAACCACAAAACCCAACACCTAAACCACGAGAGGATAACCAGCGCCGTGCATGGCCAGCCAACCCCTGACAGGCAGCGACCAAAACAAGATGATCAACAGTTTGATAAGACCCGAGCACCTAATAGCCTAGGAGAAAAAACAATTCAGATTATATAAGAAAAAGTGAAGAATGGGTAGTTAGAGTAGTTCGAATTTGTATAGGTCATTATATAGTTAGGTGGGGAAGTCTATGCTAATCAAAGATTCAAATCCTAGTCCACTTAACCATAAATGATTCTACCTTGACCCTAACCCCATTACAACCTAAATGAAAGACCTCATGATGAATGTATGCATGCATTGGATAAATGTTGATTGTTATAAGAAAATCAAATTTTGGAAAGCTTTATTAGAAGAGAATTGAGTGAATTGACCCTTAAACACTTGAGTGAATAGAGCGGATACACATATCCGGTGAGGGTTCAAAAGTTCAATCACATGTGTTCACCTATATTATCTATATTCTTGCAAGTTTAAATTCTTTTTGACAATTCAATACAATTGTGGTTTGGACTTAGTTCCTATATGCCTAGCTCTTGTGCCTATACATATCTCTTGGGAATTGATTTGTTCGAACTAAGCATTTCCATTTGCTTAGGTAGTTGCATTTAAATAGGACTCATATAGTTTAGTTGCATTCAATAAATGTTATAACCTTTAGTTCCTTCTTAATTTAGCATGAGGACATGCTAAGGTCTAAGTGTGGGGAGGTTAACAAACCCCAATTTGACGGTTTGTTTTGCATTGAATTTAGAGTATTTTGATAACCTTTTGTCACATTTAGCCTATGAATTAGCATGGTTTTGTTATCTCGCCCATATTTGTGCTTAAGTGTAAAAACATGCTTTTTAAGCCTTATTTTGATGAATTCTAGTTTCTCTTTGATTCCATAAGATACCTTGATGTGTTTGCTAGTAATTCCAGGATTGAAATAGGCTAGGCATGGATCAAAGGAAGCAAGGAAGGAAGCATACAAGTGGAGAGAAGCATAAAAAGTCAAAGAAGCAAAGTCAGCTATGCACGCGCATGCGCACAAGGCGCTCGCGCGCACATTGCGAAACAGGCCAAGGACGCGCACGCGTACCGTGCGTGCACGCGCCGATGATGGCACATGACCTCACTAATGCAACACGTGCCTGGCGATTTGAGAGGGTTTCTGAACCCATTTTGGCGCCAAATGCTAAGGAAGAGGAATATAAGGATGAAGGATTAAGGGGAAGGCATTAGGGAATCAATTAGGCAATAATACACACTCACTAGGATTAGTTTTAGAGTTAGTTTCTAGAGAGAGAAGCTCTCACTTCTCTCTAGAATTAGGATTAGGTTTAGGTTAATCTCCTTTCTTAGATCTAGGTTTAATTCATGCTTTGATTCAATTTTTCTTTATCAATTCTTAATCTTCTCATCTCTCTCTTTCTAGTTATGTGCTTT
>NC_029779.3:32347086-32349270 GCF_000817695.3 Arachis duranensis
AACAATTCTCATCACAATTGAGAAGGATAACTAGGATAGGACTTCTAATTCTCATATCTTGCCAAGAGCCTTTTATAGTTGTTAGTTTATTTTCATTGCCATTTATTTTTCATGCTTCTTATCCAAAACCCCAAAACACATTTCTAACCAATAACAAGACACTTTATTGTAATTCCTAGGGAGAACGAGCCGAGGTTCAATACTTCGGTTTATAAATTTAGGGGTTTGTTTTAGTGACAAACAACTTTTTGTATGAGAGGATTATTGCTTGGTTTAGAAACTATACTTGTAACGAGAATTCATTTGTGAATTTCTAAACCATCAAAAATCCAATCATCAAAATGGCGCCGTTGCCGGGGAGTTGCAATGGTGTTATGTTATTGGTTATTGTACATATGTGAATAGTGTGAATATTTTGCTTTTTGCTTCATTTGCTAGTGTAGAATTTTATTTTCTCTTTCCACCATGAATTCTCACTTTGGCTATGAGTTTGGTTCTAACTATGTTGTAGGTGATGAGAGCTTCAATGAGGATGTGTATCAAGGATGGAACAACCAAAGGTGGGAGGAGCCATATGCATATGATCAATCTTCATGGCAACAACCTCCACCAATGCACTATGAAGAAGAGCCATTCTATGATGCATATCAACCCGATGGCTATGGTGAATCACCTTGTGACTTTCAAGAACCACCACCATATGCTTATGAACCACACCTACAACATAACTCTCAACCACTCTCACAAGCCTCTCCATACCAAGCACCTTCCTATGATCCATATCCACCATATGACCAATCATTCATGCCATATTCTTATGACCATTATGAGCGAGAACCCTTAGAACCACCACAACCCTATCAAGATTACTCCCAAGAACCACCTCAATACATACCATCTCCACAATTTTATCAAGAGGAACCACCTTCCTACCATGAATCCTCTCTCCAAAATAATGAACCTTCCTACTCACCCCACGCCCCAATAGATGATTCTCTTACCTTGCTACTTCAAGGACAAGCGGATATGCAAAGGAACACCTTAGAGTTTGTGACTAACTTGACCAAGGTAGTGCATACTTTAGCCTACAAATGTTTGAACATTCAAGGTGCTTCCATAGCCACATATGGAGAATCAATTGAAGAGCAAAGCATGAATGAGAGATTGAAAACTCCGGTGGGGGATGAGGGATGCTATTTTGTGTTGGAACAATTGGAGGAGCCTATGATCATTGAAGAAAAGGAAGAAGTGGTTGAAGATCTAGGGGATGTTGAAAGTCCATGGGAATGTAGCATCATGGAGCACTTTCCCAAGAAGTTTGAAATTGATGTTGAAGAGGGTGCGCAACCTCCAAGACATATCATCGTTGGAGACTTGGAAGAGGCTTATCAAAAGATGGATTCAATCATGGATGAATTCCTCTCCCATTGGACATGAAGTTGAAACTATAAAAGAGTGTGCACAACCTCCCAGAGAAAGCGAAAATGGCATGGTGTATATTGAAGTTGAAGAATATGAAGAGGCTGATCAAGAGATGAACTCATTCATCAATGAATTTCTATCCAAAATTGAATCACCTCTCATTAGACAAGATGAAGTTCTTGAAGACAACGCCAAGCCAAGTGAAAAAGGAAAAAGGTTGAAACTGAAGAAGCTTGTGAAGAGGTGGGAACAATCAAAGAGAAGCACAAGGAAGCGGACCTTGTATTGTTCAAGTGTGGGGAAGTCTTCCTTCCCAAGTTACCATCCAACACAACATTTAAGTGGGTAAAATCTCTATCTCTAAGCTTTAATTTCTCACTTAAATATGGTTTGATTAAAAATGATGGTCAACTTAGAACTCTTTGTGGAATTAAAAGTAAGAATGAGTTGTGTAGTGGTTGGAAAGTTGGTGTTAAGCTTATCAAGGTCAAGGCTCCACGGTATAGGGATGATGATGGGACAAGAATCACTTCGTATGGGTCTAGAAGGAAGCTTTGGTGGAGTAAAGAGAATTCCATGTGTCAATCACCCTTAGGTCAACCACCCATCCGCCAAAATCGTGAAATTCAACTAACGGATGGATGTGAAGATAAGATATGGGATCCCGGTTCGCTATGTGAAGGCCAACTAGGGGAACTCATATCTTGGGTAGAACTTTGCCCAAGCTTAATAAAAATGGTTGGAAATTCTGTCAACCAATTG
>NC_029779.3:32349403-32350775 GCF_000817695.3 Arachis duranensis
CTTAGTCACATGCATGTTGTGTTTAGTAGTAGATGAATAATATCAAAATTGCATTTTTGTGAATTGTATGATGGTTGAGTGAATAAGAGTTGTGAACAGTATGGGGAGCACCCAGCAAAAAATTTTCTAAAAGAAAAAAAAACGAAGAGAGGGGGGTGGACGCGTGCGCACAAAGTACGCGCACGCACCCCTGTGCGGATGCAACATCGCCTACATTACCCGAGAGTTGGGCCTCTCTTGGGCAAATATCATGCCCTGAGCCCAACCTGACCCACGCGGACGCGCTCTACGTGCGTCCGCGCCGTTTATGAGAAAAGTGGTCATTTGCGCGAACGCGCATCTGCCGCGTCCGCACCGAATTGATGCTGCAATTGATTGTGCCAAACCCCAGAGAGTTGAGCCATTTCTAGGCCATTTTTAAGCCCCTGGCCCAACTCGATCTGCGTGGACGCGCACCTGCCACGTGCGCGATTGTATGTCACTAATGGACAGGACGCGAGCGCACGCATGGCGCCAGCGCGCCTTATCGCAAATCAACCGTGTGCGCGGACGCGCACTTGCCGCGCGCGCGTCTTTACGTGCTGCCACCTGTAACACCCTACCATACAGAGTCTTATGCTTAAGTCATAATTCAGAGATGGCAAGGTATTACGACCTCTAAAATAAAAATTTAGTACATATAGTAGTATGAATGATTGATTATAACTAGGAGCCTTTGTAAAAAAAAAGGGTAAACAAAAACCATCGCAACTCTAAAGCGCAACACTCCGATCGACAACGTAACGAACAAGGATAAACCAACGCGAGACTATATATATACAAAGGAGTGTCAAAAACAGGAATATCAAGACTCAAGATCCAGCTGCGAAGATAACCGGTCCGAGCATAACAATATATACATATGATAAAAAATAAGGAAAACCCCAAAGGAAACCCAAAGGGACACAAAAACATAAAACCTATTCTCCAAAATCTCCCATAAGAGGAGTCATCACAGTTTATATTATTTAATGGAGATAAAAGTATCTAAGCAAAACATATAAACCAAAACATAGCCCTGAGAACAAAGGATCTTCGCAAATCTAAAAGTCTCCAGCATGCATCAGCGGGACACCTCACGTCCTGCATCTAAAAACCACAAAATCCGCATGGGTGAGAACCAGAGGTCCCCAGCATGGTAACAGCTTCCACATATATAATACATAATAATGGAGGAAAGCCGAAGGCAATCCTAGGACTTCCTTCTGATAATATCAAAGCTTATAAACAAGCTAAACCATAAAGGGCATCTGACTAAGGATACTTCAGTCTAACTAATACTTCCCTTTCCAATTCCTTCAAACCTCCCAACCACCAACAGGAGTATAATGTA
>NC_029779.3:32350956-32351958 GCF_000817695.3 Arachis duranensis
GGGGGCGAGCTCATCCGGGTCTTTCACAGTGCCCGGCCACACTTATGACATAGGGTCAAAAGAGCTTCGAGTCTTAACCTGGAGCACGTGGTGGCTAGCCACTGCTACTACCCAGGGAAACTCGTATCTCAGATAGTGGAAGTGCAAATCACAATTATCAATAATTCAGCATAAACATGCATGAATTCTCATCCATGGATCAACATCCATATCAGCCATTCCGGCTCACGGTTAAATCCATAACCAGCAAATATTCATAGCATACACAGCTATTCCGGCTCACGGTTCAATCCAGAACCAGCCAATATATAAACAATTACGGCCCTTCGGCCAACAGCATAACCAGCACTTCCACCACCATCCTCCGCATCTCACATAATCATGCTTGATCCTCAATGATCATTCATTTTTCCCTTGCTTCAATCGCAAGTTACCTCATTCCCTAGCCCCTTTTTAATAGCTAGGCATATCATAATGATTTAAGATATAAGTGGTGAGATCGGAGGCTTAGAAGTATGAAATTTGGCTTTTAAAACTCAAAAATCAACTTTGGGATGAAAACAGGGCCACGCGCACGCGCACTCCACGCGCACGCGTGGACGGCCTCAAAAACTCATCGACGCGCAAGCGTCATGCACGCTAACGCGTGGATTAAACATTTGCCAATCGACGCGCACGCGTCAACCACGCGTACGCGTGGGTGTTCTCGTGCCCCAGGCACAACACTAGCACATTTCTGGCATAACTCTCTGGAAAATGGCTGGGCATTGGGTGCAGCACAATCGGCGCGCCCGCGCACATCACGCTCACGCGTGGATGGCATTTTCCGGAAGAACGGCGCGCACGCGCCAAGTGCGCCCACGCACAAGGGGTCATTCTGCTAAAAATTTTCTAAGTTAAAAGCTGCAGAATTCACCAATTTAAACCCCAATCTTCCAACGGACATAACTTTCTCATTTTAAATCGTTTTTCACCCGTTCTTCGAACGGCATGGACATCCCG
>NC_029779.3:32352661-32369751 GCF_000817695.3 Arachis duranensis
CCCATACACAACATCTCAATACCCAAACATCATAAAACAACAAAATACACTAGGGTTGAGAATCTTACCGCACCCAAGGTCCAAGGAGACAAGATTAACCTTCTCCTTCAAGAGAGTTGGGTCCTATAACATCAAAGAACCCAAAATCTCAACATTTCACCCATGAAACTCGAAAATAAGGGCTGGAAATTCGAACAGCAAAGTGTGGCTTACCTCAAGATTGGTTGTATGGGTTTTGTAGAGCTCTTCGCGGTGAACGCGTGGCCGCAAACGGAGCGGCAATCGGAGCTCTAGATCAAAAGTTATGGTGGTTTGAAGATCAACCAAGGGAGAGAACTTGAGAGAGTGTTCTTCCTCCCTTTCTCTCTAATTTCAGCTTGTGTGTGTAACAAATGAGGAGAGAGAGTGCTGAAAACTAGGGTTTTGGTTAAGTTATGTTGGGCCAAGGGCCCACTTTGGGTCCAATTGGCCCGGTTTGGCCCGTTTGGTCCAATCTTGGTCCGAATTCTATAAAATTGGTACCAAAATTCTCGTCTCAATCTCCTCTATCACATTTAGCCATAAAAATCACATTTTAGGCTTTCCAGAATAAATTCTCATTTATGGGTTAATTAGCCATTAATTAACCAAGTTTTACACCACCAATCTAGGCCTATAACCCGAGAGTTGGGCGTGTCTCAAGCCCATCCCAAGCCTCAGGCCCCCTCTAATGTACGCGGACGCGTACGTGCCGCATGTGCGCCGGTCTGGTAGCGCGACCTCCAGGCCATTTTCCAGAGAGTTCGGCCTGAGTTGGGCCAACTCTAAGCCCCTAGCCCAACTCCATGCACGCGTGCGCGCACTGTACGCGCACACGTCCCTTCCTATTTTGCTCATCCACGCTTAAGCGCGTTGTACGCGCACGCGTAGGTCCCGCGCTTTCTCAATGGACGCGGACGCGCAAGCTGCGCGCGCGCGGCGATTTAAAAATAGGGATAACCCTAATGCGCAACGCACACTGCGCAGTCGCGCACATTTCTCCCCCCAACCTCCATTTCCGTTTCTTCTTCTTCCTCCCCTCCATAACCACCGCTGCTCCGCCGGCCACCACCGCACGACGAACCTCTTCCCTCACCATCACCCCATTCGCGCCCGTTCTCTCTCGTACATCCACCCCCGCCCGAACACCAACCACCACAGTCACTCTTCTCGGCCAAACCCCCACCACCGCGCCACCATCTCCGCCGCCACACCATCATTACCATCGGCGACTCTCCCTTTTTCCCTCTCGCTCACCCAGTTCATCTCGGTGGCTGCGGCAACTACCGCCGCCTCTCTTCTGCCATTACCGCCACTGTCAACGGCGGCGCTGACCTCTGCCCCATTAATTCCAGTCAATTACCCCTCTCCCTTTTTCCATTCCCAGTTCTGCCTCAGTTCCCAGGTCCCACTCAACTTCTGTTTTTTCTGTTTTATCTGTTTTATCTGTTAATTTTCAATTTCTGTTGAGTTAGTCTAATTCTCTGTTAGTTCGTTTAAATTCAATTTTTGCATGTTAGGTTAGATAGATATAACTGCGGTTAGGTAGCTAGGGCTGGATAGAGGATTCTAGGCCTGATAAGTGCTCCGTTCGTGCATAATTTGCTGTCTGCTTATTTGGATGTTGTATGCTGATTTTGAACTGTTCTTATGCACTTCTTGTTGCCTGAATACTATACCTCTGCTGCTGTGCGTAATTGGTGTTGTTTTTCTGTGCTAATTGTGCTAATTTGCTATCTGGGAACGTCCAATTTTAAGCCGGAATGCTGCCCAATTTTCAAGGAAATTAGTTTCATTTTGATCTTTATTTCAGTATGGGCAAAATTCCATTTTCTTTTGACTTCCCGGATTCGCACAATCTTTGCGAACATGAACCACAATTTTTCTTTTTAATTGCGCAAAAATGTCATCATCTTCCTAACCTACTTCTCTAACTCACTAACTTCTTTAACCAATTACCTTCCACTCCTCTTTAACCTTCTTTAACCATTCTTTTACATTTTGATGATATTATTGCCTTTTGAATAAGAATTGTTGCCCTGATGAGGCTTACATTTTTTGGTTCTTTTGTTCACTTATGGTTTACTTGTTCACTTTTGCATATTCCTTGCAACATAATTATGGTTTACTTGTTCACTTATGATTGTTTTTGTCATTTGTATCCTGAACATGCCTTCTTTGTTACATGCTAAATGTTCCATATACTCTATCATATTTTTCAGGATGTCGGACAAGGACAAAGCCATAGCCACTGCCTCCAAGAAGAGAAAACTCTCTACACCCTCCATTCCTGCCACCTACAAGCATTATGCCAAGAATCCTTTGAATGATGAAGAAAAAGAAAACCAGTTATTGCCTTCCACCAATCCAGACAAATTCCCCAACCTCTACTGTGAGCTTCGGTTTTCTAGATATCGAACAACAAAGCTGAATACTGAGAAGAAGTTGCTCCTACCTAATGATGTGAGACGGTCCATTACCGGTCGGATCCTTGACTTGGGTATCGACTTTGTTGACCGAGAGTTGGGGGATATCAATATATCTTGGGTGAAGGAATTCTACTGCAACTTCTTCCGCTCGACTTTGGATTCGGTTCAGGTGAGGGGTAGAGAGGTCATGGTTACTGAGACTGCTATTGAGGAAGCGCTACAGTGCCGGCATGTCCCTGATGAGCTGTGTGCCCATCAGCAGGCTGAGTTGGCCATACATAGCATGACTTTTGACTATGAGGCACTCAGGAGTGTCATTGGGTTACCAGATGCCACATGGGTTATGGATGCAACCAATACCAAGCCGAAAGGGATGCTCTTCACTCATCTGACTCGTGAGGCCAAGACTTGGCAGATGATATTCGCATGCTATGTCTTACCCACCACCCACTTCTCTGAGATCCCCATGGAGATGCTCCTACTGATTGGATGTGTCATGGAGGGGAAGGATGTCTCCTTCCCTAGGCTTATCCGACAGTGTATGTGGCGGGCGCATATTCGTGGCCTACTCCCATTTCCTACATTGGTCACGAGTATGGCGGCCCTAGCTGAGGTCCCATGGCTGGACGATGATGTGCGACCACCACCCCCTGATGCTGATGACAGGGAGATTACTATTCCCTGGGGTGGCTGGGTGCATGAGAGACCACCTGCTAGACGCCGCTCTCGGGCTAGAGCTGTCATGGGGACACCTTCACCATCAGCCTCTACAGCGGCCCCTTCATCCTCTACAGCCGCAGCTCCTTCATCATCTACAGATCCTCCAGCAGCACCTGAGCCTACCTATCTCCTGGTCCACTCCAGCAGCACCTGAGCCTACCTATATCCTGGTCCAGCGTCTTTTCCGGTTCTTAGAGCGCGAGAGACGCCATGTCAGACGCCGTTTAGACAGGATGGACTAGGCACTGATTTCTTTGGGTGCTGAGCTACCTCCGCTCCCCGATTCTCCGGCCTCCGATGAGCAGGATCATCAGGAGGAGGATGCGGAGGCACCAGTTCAGTAGGATGCCCACGCCACTACAGCGCCACCACAGACTCATGAGGAGCCGGTCCTACAGCCACAGCCACAGCCAGAGCCTATCGTTGTACCTCCCACTGATCCTCCGGTTTAGCATCAAGGACGATGCTTGGTTTTAAGTGTGGGAAGGGCACCGGTAGCATTATTTGGGAACCGGTGAACTTTTCGGCCTAGTTATCTTATCTTGCACATCTTTGTATATATTTTGATGCATTTCTAGTTTGCTTTGAATACTTTTATTGCCTATTTTGAATTTTGGATATTTTGATGCTTTTGGATATTTGTAGATGTTTTGGATGATAGATTCCGTACTTTTAGTTGGATCTTTCTTTATACATTTTTGCTTTTTTTTTTAGTTTGTGGTTGTGATTAGAAATCATACTTTGAATTGCAAATATTTAGTCAGCCTTTTTGCATAATATATTGGTTTTAATTGAAAAAAAGGAAAGGGTGAACTAAGAAATTTTTTTGAATTTTTCAATCACAACAATGCTTAGTCAAACATTGAAAGTTTCCAAGAAGTTTAAATATAGGGCATCAACCCATTTGATTGAAAGAAAATTTTTGGTAAAACTTGCTTGAATTACATACTTTGTGAAGCATGTATTGAATTAAGAACACAAGCTTGTGAGAATTGAGCCTATTAATGTGGTTACATTTTATAACCACTTATCTCCCATTCTTGTGTGAAATTGTTCTCTTTCTATGATTGTAATCCTTGATTTGCTTGATTCTATATGTCCATTTATCTCTTGTATTTATGCATTTATATGATTGAGGCCATTACTTCATTAGCCACTTGCCCAAATAGCCAACCTTTTACTCTCCATTGTTAGCCAATTTGAGCCTATGCTTAACCAACTTATTCTCAATTTAGCACATTACAAGCCTAAAGCGGAAAAACCAATAAAAGTCCTTGTTTGGATCTTTGATTAGCCTAGGCTAGTGAGAGTGTTTATTATTCAAAGTTAGTGAGGCTTGGAAACATTGGATGGGATAAAAGGGGTAGTACACTTTCATGATTAGGAATTGGGTACATATTCGTATATTGATTAAATGAATAGACCTTGTGCATTGATGTTCTTGTATATAGTTTGACAAAAAAAAAAGAAAGGAATGAAAAGAAAAAAAAAAGAGAAATAAAAGTGAAAATGAGAAAAACAAAAGAAAAAAAAATTGTATATGGAAAAAAAAGAAGAAAAAATAATAAAGAGGGGACAAAATGCCCCAAAGTGAGTTCAATAAAAGAGAATCAATGCATAAGTGTTATGACTCAATTAAGGATGCATGGATATGTAAGAAAAAGTGAAGAATGGGTAGTTAGAGTAGTTCGAATTTGTATAGGTCATTATATAGTTAGGTGGGAAAGTCTATGCTAATCAAAGATTCAAATCCTAGTCCACTTAACCATAAATGATTCTACCTTGACCCTAACCCCATTACAACCTAAATGAAAGACCTCATGATGAATGTATGCATGCATTGAATAAGTGTTGATTGTTGGAAGAAAATCAAATTTTGGAAAGCTTGATTAGAAGAGAATTGAGTGGATTGACCCCTAAACACTTGAGTGAATAGAGCGGATACACATATCCGGTGAGGGTTCAAAAGTTCAATCACATGTGTTCACCTATATTATCTATATTCTTGCAAGTTTAAATTCTTTTTGACAATTCAATACAATTGTGGTTTGGACTTAGTTCCTATATGCCTAGCTCTTGTGCCTATACATATCTCTTGGGAATTGATTTGTTCGAACTAAGCATTTCCATATGCTTAGGTAGTTGCATTTAGATAGGACTCATATAGTTTAGTTGCATTCAATAAATGTTATAACCTTTAGTTCCTTCTTAATTTAGCATGAGGACATGCTAAGGTCTAAGTGTGGGGAGGTTGACAAACTCCAATTTGACGGTTTATTTTGCATTGAATTTAGAGTATTTTGATAACCTTTTGTCACATTTAGCCTATGAATTAGCATGGTTTTGTTATCTCGCCCATATTTGTGCTTAAGTGTAAAAACATGCTTTTTAAGCCTTATTTTGATGAATTCTAGTTTCTCTTTGATTCCATAAGATACCTTGATGTGTTTGCTAGTAATTCCAGGATTGAAATAGGCTATGCATGGATCAAAGGAAGCAAGGAAGGAAGCATACAATTGGAGAGAAGCATAAAAAGTCAAAGAAGCAAAGTCAGCTATGCACGCGCTCGAACAAGGCGCTCGCGTGCACATTGCGATTTGAGAGGGTTTCTGAACCCATTTTGGCGCCAAATGCTAGGGAAGAGGAATATAAGGATGAAGGATTAAGGGGAAGGCATTAGGGAATCAATTAGGCAATAATACACACTCACTAGGATTAGTTTTAGAGTTAGTTTCTAGAGAGAGAAGCTCTCACTTCTCTCTAGAATTAGGATTAGGTTTAGGTTAATCTCCTTTCTTAGATCTAGGTTTAATTCATGCTTTGATTCAATTTTCCTTTATCAATTCTTAATCTTTTCATCTCTCTCTTTCTAGTTATGTGCTTTAACAATTGTAATTCTTCATTTTGTTTTGGATAGATTGTTGTTCCTTTGTTTTCCTTCAATAATGCAATTTGAGGTAATTCATGACAATTGTGATTTCCTTGACTGTTGTTGTTAATTCTTTGCAATAATTGTAGTTAGATTCTATTCTTGTTGTCAATTTACTATGATTTTCTTTTATGCCTTCCAAGTGTTTGATGAAATGCTTGGTTGGGTTTTAGTGTAGGTTTTGTTCCTCTTGGCCTAGGTAGAGTAATTAGTGACTCTTGAGTTATCTAATTCCCTTGTTGATTGATAATTAGAAGTTGCTAATTGATTTGAATACCTCTAAAGCTAGTCTTTCCCTTAGGAATTGATTAGGACTTGAGGAATTAAATTGATTCATCCGCTTGACTTTCCTTTATTTAGTAAGGGTTAACTAAGTGGTAGCAATAAACAATTCTCATCACAATTGAGAAGGATAACTAGGATAGGACTTCTAATTCTCATATCTTGCTAAGAGCCTTTTATAGTTGTTAGTTTATTTTCATTGCCATTTACTTTCATGCCTCTTATCCAAAACCCCAAAATAACTCAAACCAATAACAAGACACTTTATTGTAATTCCTAGGGAGAACGAGCCGAGGTTCAATACTTCGGTTTATAAATTTAGGGGTTTGTTTTAGTGACAAACAACTTTTTGTATGAAAGGATTATTGCTTGGTTTAGAAACTATACTTGCAACGAGAATTCATTTGTGAATTTCTAAACCATCAAAAATCCAATCATCACTCGGTCTTCGGCCTAATTAAAAATAAATCACCACCAAAACTCAAACCTAAAACAAAATCAATCACATGCACAAATAATGCAAGACAAACACAATCAGAGAGTAATTACATCAAGTATAACAAATTAAATAACCATTAGATAGAAATGAATAGATAGGCAAATCAAAATACTTAAACTCACTCAGACAAAGCAAACAAATGCAGTATGATGCATGCATGTCCTACTACCCGTGGACTCACGTGTCAGTTATTTTTCCAGAACCCGGCACATCCGGTAGCTAACCCGGATATCATCCTCTCGAAGATCGGTAGGCGGTACACCACCACGATCCTTGCAAGATTTTCAATTGAAAAACACACACCCGTGAATGGTAAATAACCACGATCCCTACAAATATTTTTATTTAAAAACTCGTGGGTGGTAAATAACCACGATCCCCATGCACATCATGACACTGGACAAGCGGTACACCACCATGATCCTTGCCAGGTCAAAACTCACATTCAAAACCATAATCTTTTAAAAATCTTGATCCGGAGCAAGTGGGACTAAGCCACAACCCTTGCGTACTGCCCAAGTAATTCAAATCTCAAATCTTTTTTTCCTTTAAAACTAAAACCACCTCTTTGTAACATTCTCCAAAACCTTCAAAACAATTTCACTTAAAACCAATTCTTCTTTCAAAAGACAAAAAAATTATTTATTAGTTAAACTCCTCGACAAGGCCTTTAAACTTTAGGAGAGTGACAACCAATCTCATTTTCTTAAGTTCATTAAAAATCCTTAAAATCATAGCTGAATTTGAATTATCAGAATAAAATTTAAACCAAAACCAAATCATTTAAACTAAAACCAAATTATTTAAACCAAAATCAAATTATGTAAATCATAAGTTCTGAACCAATTTTAAAACCAAATTATTTAAACTAAAACCAAGTTCACTTTCATTCTTAAATTTAAAACATTTTCAAATGGAATAATTCATTCAAAAACCAATTACTTTTTAAATTCACTAAAATTCCTCTAAATGTAATTCCCTAATTAAACTCAAAACATAACTCTTTTCTCAATAATTTAAAGTCAAACATAATTTATTATTTTCTTAAATAAATCAACATTAAATAAAACAATTCTTCAATCTAAATTAACCAAAATAAAACTTCTCAAAATTCTCATAAAAATTTTGACAGCACCTCCTCTAAAACTCGAATTTTGTCACCCTTCTGAGTCCTATCCAAACCATTTCTCAAACGTTTTTCAAAACATTTTCAAATCGTAGTTCATTACCAATAAAATCAAACCAATTTTCAGTAAATCACAATTTAACTTCAACATAATCAACTAAAAATCATAATTTCTAGCCACCACAACCAATCAATAATTCAATCAAACAAATGATTATAGTAATCCAAAATAATTCAATTTAATTTATAAGACTTACAAAAATCATAAAAATACATTTTTGCATTAATATCGACTTGTAACAATTCTTTATAGAAAATTGAGTTTAAGAAATTGTCCCTACCTCAACCGCGACTTAACCACATGAAAAAATTCTTTTAAAACCCTTAATTCGTAACAGCAGCGTTAAATCAGTCCATCCTCACAGCAACAATAGTTCATCAAACATATATAGGATGCAAGAACCGAACCTCAACTCTGAGATATTAACGTCATGTAAAACCAATAAATTATAAGAGATTAACAACGGTAAGGGTTTCGGGATAAGAGCATCTTACTGAACTCAGAAAAGAACCAAAGAACGGAACAGTGGCTTCCGGCAACCACAACGCCTTTGCCGACTACCTTCGTCCATAACAATGGTAGCAGTAGCCTAGGGATGACCGTGGCGGTGGCGGAAACAGCTCTCTTCTCTATGGCACAAGCTTCACGTGCTTCTCCCTCTCACGTGCAGTGGTGGGGATGGCATTTTCGATAGCCAGCATGGCAGTAGTGTGGAGCTCTGGCAACGCAACAGCAACACAGGCGCAACAACGACGAGCCCAGCAGTAGCAATAATAGACCTTCGGCAACAGTGGATGCACGGTAGCGACGCAGGCAGCGACGCCCCGTCTCCCACTCACAAGCTCTCTATCCTCTTCGTGACATCGTTGGAGAAAGGACACAAACGGCTTCCCTCTCAACGACATAGTGGCACGAACACTGGCGGCAGTAGCGCGGCTCCTCAAGCACGGCAGTTTGGCAGTAGCTCCACGGGACGGTGACGATTGCTGGCCAACGGCAATAGCGCGGTCGCCTCTCTTCTCTTCTTCCTCCTTTCCCTCTGCTCTCCCCTTTCTCTCCTCTCCCTTTCTTTTTTTTTTTTGGTTTTCGTGTGTATGTTTGCAAAGGAAGAGTGACGGCTATGAGGGTGGAGAGTGTGTATTAGGGTTAGTGTTAGGTTAGGATAAATTTAGGGTTAGAGTAGTTTAATAATTTTAATAAAATTAGGGTTAATAGAGTAATTGAAAATCAAATTTAATCAAATAATAACTATATATAAAAATATCATTTATTCATCACCTTGCAATTTATTTTCAAATAGTATTCTAATTCAATAATTAGAGATAATCAAATTATTTTTTTTTAAATTATAAAATAAAATTAAAAATCTAATTATTCAAATTAAAACATATAAAATAGGGCTCCACATGGATCGGATAATATCCGTGGTAATTATCCGCATCCGATCCAAATTTTACGGATATTATCCGATCCATAGAGCCATCGGATCTGATTCGCACTATGGTAGGATCGGATTGCAGATTTGGCAGTGATATCTGCAGATCTGATCTGTAGATTCGCATACCCGCACGTCTCATATAAATTGCATAGTTTAAGAAAGTAAACCCTAATGTGATATGAATCTTAGTGTGTTGTTTTATGAATTTTATAATATCTTGTTTTTAATTTTTTATGTTGTACTTTAACTTAGAATAATTAAACTTAGATCTTGTGTTATTATTTTTCTTTTGTTATTCAAGAAAACTTTATTGATAATATTTTAGAAGTAAATAGACTTAAACAGGTAAAAAAATATATTTTCTAGAGCCAAAAAGGGTTTTAAAACAATTTTTTCAATTATGTGGATATACCCGATATCCGATCCGCAAGTATGCGGATTAGATCAGGTCCAACTTGAAAAAAAGCAGATATTATATTCGATCCGATCTGATGAGTGCAGTGCGGATAAGATAGAATTATAGGCTATAAAATCTTCATTATTTTTAAATCACTAAAGTTTTAAATCAATGATAAAAAATTCAATTAATATAAAAATCTCTAAAAATATATACTCAAATAAATAAAATAAATCGTAAATAATCTATTATTTAATTTTCAGAAATCTTGCATCTTATGTATTAAACTAACATATTAACTATTAAACTAACAAATAATAAATGCAAATTTAAAAATAAATATTTAACTTAATTACTCAAATACAAAATAAAAAAAGCCAAATCTAATGGTGGAACAGGCGATGATAGCTGATTGCAAAGAATATGAAATCGCTACCATAGGGAGGAGGTGGAGGAGAATGAGAGCTGTTAGAGTTTTGGAAAAAAATATAAAAAAAAGAGACACAAGAATGAACCTGAGAATGAAGGGGGAGGGGACAATCACGCACGACAGGTGTCGTGGCAGAGGCCGAACTCGTCGATGGCAGCAGCAACGTTTTCATAGACAGTGGTAATAACAGTGGTGACAATAGAGCTTTTTGCTGGTGAGAATGAAGGCTAGTGGTGAGAAAAGAGAAAAGAGAGATAGGTGCAGAAATGAGAGGAGAGGACTTTGAATTTATGTCAAATTTATTGTAAAATTTTTTGACAAAAAATTTGACGGTAAAAATTACACTAAGTTAATTAGAATTTGTGTCATCAGTTATCGTCGAATTTTTAGACGAAATTATCAATCTGATAATACATTTAATTGTTTAATGAAATTACCACATTAACTATTATAAAAATTACCAATAAAAGCATTGCAAAATCCAATATTTTTCAGTGTATTTTTTTATAGTATTATTTTTTTTAATTGATAAGGTATATTTTAGTAATATTTTTGGTTTCAATATTTATATTTATTTTAAATTAAATAAGATGATATAATATTGAGATATAATTTAATTCTATATACCTTAAACTAAAAATAATTTAAAAATCTAATATAATTTCTATTTTATAAATCTATTTTTGATTTTTATCTCTCAGTTCCAGTCTCCCTTACAAAGGCAACCTAAAAATAATTCTTTCGCTCTTTGTAGGATAAACGCGGATCGGATCAGATCAGATCGGATATGGCCAAAATTTTGATCCCATCTGCACAAAAATCATCGGATCGGATTTAATATCTGCAGTTTTTAAGTTTGGATCTGATCCGATCCACACATTTGCAGATTGGATCGGATTGGATATATCCGCAAAATTCAAAAATATTTTTAAAAGTTTATTTTTATTAAAAGAATATCAATAAAATTTATTTTTTATATTTTTTAAATATGTTTACTCTTAAAATAATATTAAACATATTTTTCTTATATAATAAATTAAAATAATACAACATATATGATAATTATTTATTTATTTATTTATTTCTTTATTTTTCCGGATACGCGGATATGCGGATACCAACACAAAATTCGCAATCCGATCCAATTAGTGTGTGGATCCAATCCAATCCGATTCGATAGCCTTGCGGATCGGATCCATATCCATAATTTTCGAATAAAAAACACCGCGAATATACGGATCGAATCTGATCCATGAATACCCTTAGTTCTTTGTCCTCTTAGCTTCATCTGACCACCGAAAGAAAATCCCCAGCTTCCTTGTTACATTTATTGCTGAGGTCATTCAAATCAGAAGTAATTAAATAGGCTGAATAATTTAGATTTAGAAAATATTGTGGTGTATTGTTAGAAAATGGAGACACTGTGTGTATTACAGATAGGTGGACGTCTCAGATGGAAGAACAACATGCATGGGGCGTTTTGCCTGAATCACGTGGGGGGCGTGGAAGCTAGGTGGCATGATGTGGGTGAGCCAACTAGGTAGCATGCAGGGGCGTGCTGACGTGGCAAAGGCTGGTTGGCTAGAAGGGGCAGGACGTGGAGGGTGTGCTGAGTCAGCACGCACGGGGCGTGCTGACGTGGCGAAGATTGATTGGTATAAGTATGCAGCACGTGGGGGGCGTGCTGAGTCAGCACGTAGGGGCGTTCTGACATGTGTCAAAGCGTGATTGGCTTAGGCAAGCAGCACATGGGAGACGTGTTAAGGGCAACCCTCTATATAAGGCAGAACTCGATAGTGTTTTGCATACTGAATAAGATTTGAGTGTGTTTTGAGTGTTCTTTGAGGCTGTTGATAGTGTAATGGAAGGAATTGAAAATTTGGTGGTGTATCGCAACGGTGAGATAATACATAATACTCATGAGGGAGTGAGGTTTGTGTCCTAGAATCTGTTTTTGTTTGTGGTTCCATGCACGATGACGTTAATGGAGCTGTAGAATGGCCTCTGTCAAAGCATGAAGAATAGTATGTTAATGAGAGTGAGCAGAATTCTGTACTGGAAACTGGTTATAGTTTTTGGTGGTCTAATATAGTTTGATACCATGCCGATCACTGATAAAGCGAGTATGCAGAATATGTTTCAAATTCACCGGCAGACTCAGATGCGACACCCACAGATTGAGTTGTACGTTGAGTTTGAAGCTGTAGAGGCAATAGCAGTTCAAAATGATATAGATATAGATGATGATAGAGATGCAATGTACGAAGGAATGAATAGTGACAGCGAAGAAAAATTCGAAGCCACTTATGAAGCCAGTGATGAAGATGAGGATGGTGATGTGGGAGTTGAGGCAGCAGCAGAGAATCTAGTGGTTCATCCCTCGAGCAGTCAACCGATGTACGTTCTACCTTTTATGCGTGAGTTGGATCTCGACGCTATGCATGCCCCCGAGTTTTCGAAATATGCAAACATAGGTACGTGTTGACTAAATAATAAGTTTTTGTTAGTTTATACTTTGGATTGATCAATAAACGATGATTTCAGCTTTCTGTAGGCGTTGATGATCCTGAGGATGGAGAGTTCCAGATTGGAATGGAATACAGTTTTAGAAAGTCGATCGTCGCAGCAATTAGAAGTTTCACTATATCTAGAGGAGTTGACTATGATGTGTATGAGTCTGAGCCACAGACGTTTTATGCAAAATGCAAGATGTATGGGCGAGGATGTGACTCACTTATCCGAGCCAGCTTGATACGGAAAAAAGGTTGTTGGGAGATACGCAGATACAACGATAGGCACATGTGCACGATCGAAACGATTTCACAAGATCATTTTAAGTTGGACTCAGATACAGTTGCTGAGGCTATAAGGCTTTTGGTCGAGACAGACCCGTCCATGACTGTAGGCCGGTGGCTGTGGTATATAATAAGGAAACGGCTCAAACACTGCATGTTGAGGTGGCTGAAGGGAGGTGGCTGTGGATGATGAGGAACGTATACCCCGTCAATCTCAACAGATGTCCGTAGGAGCGTACGTACCAATCCCGGTACTCAACCGTCGGTAAAAAATCTCAGGTCAGAATGGGGTGCAAATCCCGCATTCGACTGTGTCGCCTGTTGGCCCACTCTGCTATCCATGGCCCATGCAAAACTGTCCAGTCATGAAGCTGCACTCGGCGTAGAACGATGCAATGTTGGTCAAGTGGAATATCCCTTGTTGCCCACGGAGGAGGTTATACATATCCAAACTGACGCATCACTTGATCTGCAGGGTGCCACTCGACACACTCGAACAACAACAACGGAACAACGATGTCATACACCTCAAGATGGGGATGTAACTCATCAGGGCTGATCGATCCGTCATACAGCCGCCACTCAAACTGCCACAGTATTATTGGTATATTACAACTCTAACAATAATGGTTGGAAAAACAGATCAGAAGAACCATAACTATTTACCTCCTGCATGTAGTCTATATCATGTCTGAATGTCTCTACGGTCTTCGATAACCACGCTGTGGTCCGTTCCAAATGACTCTACCTGAAATATTTTTAATTGAAAAAAATTAAATAACTCAACATATGTCAAACATGCATCATGAATATAACCCCAACTAAAATAAGACTTATTACCTCCTGGCAATTGGTATCTCGGCCGGTGGAAGAGTTTCTCTCGGTACGGGAGCAAGACACGGCATTCGCTCCCATTCCCAAACAAACAACAGATTCAGAGGGCCATCCATCTCCTTTGTATCTATCGTGATGCACGACATAGTGCTCTGTAAAGATGTGCGAGACATCTAACCCCCAACTATAAGTATGGATCCGCTCGAAATCGCGAAGCAATGGTAGATATTTCGCATGGGCATATGCGGTCGACTTGTCCGTGAATAGGGTCGACCCTAACAAATAGAAGATCTGACATTTGACGTATCTCCTGATGGACTCCTCAGTGTCCAACGACTCTGCGTCTCTGATACGTCGAACCCAACCTAGCTTTATATAGGACTTCGAAGACTGACTGATGGCTCACGACCGAATATCGCTATACCCTAACTTTGAACGAAGTCGCTACTACTATATGTCCATCCACTGACAGGCTCTCCATCAATGGGTAGGCCGAATATATGAGCGACATTCTCTAATGTCATTGTAACCTCATTGACCGGCAATACAAAGGTGTGGGTTTCTAACCTCCACCTTTCAACCAGAGCAGCTAATATGAGGTAAAATCCTCTTATGACTCAAATCCTAGAGACATGGTAGAATCCCGTAGCGCGTAAGTAGTTCTCCACCATCGGATTCCACGTCTGTGGCGGATCTAGTTACAAAAAAAAATTTATCCAATAAAAATATTAAATAACATTTATCACGTATTATTTAATAATCTTTATTTATCATATTATTTATTTTTTCAATTTTTTAATAACAATATATTATACTATTTTATACATTTTATATATTTAATTTTTTATAATATTTATTTATTAATATACGCAACATATATATTTTTAAAATGTTAAAATATTTTTTTATTCTTGAATATATTCATAATAACAAAAATTATAAAAAATTATTAAAAAGTTACATATTATTATTATTATTAACGTTTATTTTATAAAAACTGTTATATTCTTAAAATATTTATAAAATACACAAAATAATATTCTCATTACAAAATATATATGCATAAACAAATATAAATACATAAAAAATAAAATAAATTTTAAATACATAAAAAATTAAAATGTGTCAACTTACATAAATAGGATGATCCAAATAGTTGATAATATGTTCTTCGGGTGCCATATAATTATGTACTATTTTTTTTAATCCCTTAAACTAATAATTTTTTTCTTTCGCTGTATAAATTTAACTCACTACTACTCACTACACTCTCCTCACTACAACCTACACACTAACACGGACACACTTCTTCTTTTTCTTCTCTCTTATTTTTTGGCTTCAGCATCTGTGTGATGAATGGGAGAAGAAGAGAGCCGAAGAGTGCATATATATACATGAAGGAGGCACACTGACGCTGGTTTCCAGGGTGGGGGGTTGTCTCCTGCATACAGGCAGGCCTGCAACACGTCCCCCACGTGGTACAGTAGCAGCATTAGAACTCCGCAAAACCCTGCTGCGCTTTACGGGCCTCCAAGTACCACGCCTCCTGCGTGGTGAGTCAGAACGCTCCTGGCGTGTTGCTGGCGTGCCGCCACGTCGCTCTCCCGCTCAGCCACCACACCCCACGTGTGTTGAGAGTGAGTTCCACCCATCGACAATTTTCCTCCTTTGGCCAATATCCAGCCAATACACCACCAGTGCATCCAAATGAAAAATGATTTTTGAATTAAATATTTAAATAAGAATATATTATTAATATAATATAAAAATAATGATATTAACTTTGTTTTCATTAAGGGTGTTACGTAGCTGATTGGTTAATTTTGTTAGGGAATGACCAGTGGCGGAGCTTGAAACGAAATTTTGAGGGGGCCAGATAGAAGATGATTGTCAACATGCTTTTGATATGAATTTCATTTAAGATAAGCTCGTCTAACCTCATCTCTTTGATTTGGATAATATTGTCAAATTTGAAACCATTTTTCAGAATATCGTTCTAAAGAATTAACGTCAAACTCATCAGATGTAACTCTTTAAACTTTTGAAGGTTGTATTTTACTTTCTTCGTGATTCATTAAAGTAGAAGAACTATCTACAAGTGTTGATAGTGTGTGTTTTCCTTCTTGAATATTAGCCTTCCTCTTAAAAAATGCATTATCAACTCTTTGATTTTTTATGACTATTTTATATAAAAATTTGAATATATATCTAGTAAAATATGTAAAAAAGAAACTAGAAAGACAAATATTAAAATTTATAATATTTATTGAATTTTTTTTATTAATTTATACGAATACATTAATATCAATACTTATTGAATATTCTAATATTTTTTATCATATAAAAAATTAAATTAAATAAACGGTAAAATATAAAATAATATTAAATTATATAAATAAAAAATACCTAATTTTTTATATTTGAACTCAAAGGTAAAGGGAGTGTTGCTTATTGAATAGAGAGCTGCGAAATGCGAATACACTCAATTCAATCTAATTCCAATATTGTTTTGAATGTTTAAAACTAAAAATTATTGTGCAATAAAAGCAAGAGATAAAGATTAAACTTTGGTATTTTAAGTCATAATAAAATATTTGAGCCAACTGAACTATTTTTTATTTTTTTAAAAAGTATTACTAATTTTTTTAATAAAAGTTTGGGGGGGCCATGGCCACCCCTTGTCTGAACTAAGCTCCGCCACTGGGAATGACGTACCTAATTCCAAACAGTTCAAAGGCTATATCTAGAGTACTCATAATTTAAAAAAAAAAGAATATTCTTAACCAGTATATATATATATATATTAGATAATATTCTTAACCAGTTTCCAAAGAATTTTTAGTATGAGAATTTGATTCTTAACAAATTTTAATAAAAGGTTAGATTTTTTGTTATTTAAAAAAAAAACATAATAGTCTCTAATTAAAACTTTTTTAAAATTTTCATGAGTCTATCTATATGGAAAAATAAAGGTTAATGCGATGACTGATTTGAGGATTAATTTAGTAATTAAAATTTATAAAAAACTAAAATATTTAATTAAAAATTTATTAGGTATTGATTTAGAGTAGTACTGTTGGTATTATCAATTATGCTATATAAATATAAAAAATAATCACCAAAACAGCTAGT
>NC_029779.3:32369870-32380617 GCF_000817695.3 Arachis duranensis
TATATCTCTACTTTAACAATTTAAACTATTGGATAAATATTTCAAGACAAATTATACATAAATGTTTGCATTTGATAATAATATTAGTACTTTATTTTTATGTTTTGAAGTAAAATATATAAATTCACAATATATCATAATTAGTGACAATAATTATTTGTGTGAATTCATCGTTTAATTGGCCGAAAAATTAGAAAATTAAAGACGAAGTCAAATTTTATTCCATTGATGAATATGAATTCTAACCTTCCAACTAATGCAAGTTACTCATCCATCTAAAGAGGAATGTGGTGATAAAGAGAAAATGAAAGAATAAGCACATGCTAGTGCGAAAATAATAAAATATCCTAGAATCGGCGCTTCACTTCTCAATTTCGATCATCTTCCTTTCGCTTCCCTACAAATTAAATATAAATATAATATAATAATATATGATTGAACCACTCGTTTCTATTTTAAGGGTCTTATGGAACGGCACGTGTCATTTTTCAATCAGTACATATATAGTATATTATATATTATATATTATATATATCCATATCCCCATTGAGGCCTATCTGTACAAAAAATGAACTTTGCTACTTCGTCATGCTTCCGTCTCATCACTAGCTATCCTGTATCCGAAAGCTTTAAGTATTATTGTATGAATAATAATTGAGAATCAAGATCCTCCTATTTATATAAGGTACTATAAATATTTAGGGTAAACACATATATTATATACCCACAAAATAATTAATTAATAAAGGAGTTTATTATTCAATATGGCTCATCAGCAGAGAGGTCAAGCTTCTTCTTCAACCAAAATGGAAAGGAAGATCATAGAGAGAAACAGAAGAGAACAAATGAAGAACCTTTGTTTCAAGCTCAATTCTCTTCTCCCTAACTTCAACCCCAAGGTCAGTGATCGTATTCTTCTATCGCTCCGATCTGCTTACCTATCCAATCTTTGTATGAATTCTTTACGCTATGACCTAGAAACGTTTTTTTTAGAGAATGATAATATTATTTATGCATTTACAAAATTAGACGTGTTCATATATATATATATACGCTTCTGACAAAATTTAAGGATGAAGAACTAAATTTGGATGTTAAAAGAGGATTACTACTAAAGCTTCAAAGAGGATGAGTTTTAATGTTGATGCCCATTTACATTTGATGATGATATACATAACCTAATTTGATTCTATTACATACATATGATGCTACTTAATTTCTCATTTAATATGATAAGAGTCCAATTAGAGAATCAAATCTTTTAATCCAATACTAGCTAAATGTTGCGAAATTATTTATTTTAAACCCTAGATCTCAAATATTCAACAACAAAAAAAGTTAAGAAAAATTAGTTTACATAAAAAAATGCTACTAATGATGCAGCAAACATTGCCACCACGTGTTGACCAAATAGATGAGGCCATCATCTACATCAAAACCCTAGAATCAAGGGTTGAGATTGCTAAGGAGAAGAAAGAAAGCTTATTAAACAAGGGAATGAAGAAGAGACCTCATGATTTAGCAGGTAGCAGTGCCTTTGATGATGAAACTCAAGGAACAAGCCTAAAACCCCCAACTATTGAGATTCATGAACGTGGTTCCATGTTAGAGATAGTTCTTATGATTTCTGGCTTTGATAACCAATTCATCTTCAGTGAAATTATTCGCATATTGCATGAAGAGAATATTGAGGTCCTTAGTGCAATTTCTTCTCGCGCTGGAGATTCAATGATTCATGTTGTGCACGCAGAGGTATGTTTTCCTTTAGTTATGCTTGTAATCCCTAGCTTAGCTTGTTAATTAACATTAATTCCTTAATTTAATCTAACAATTAATGAATATTAAATAAAATAAGTTATGAATGTATTTTTTATTTTTTAGTATTATCATATATATTATATATGTATCTCTCCTACTAGATTAAATTTTGAAGACAAATGATTCTATTATATATGGTATCAAAACATAAAAACATTAAATATATATCATTCAACATATATTTTAATTTAACAATTTAAATTTTTGAGATAAGTAATTTTGATAAACCTAAAAGTTTTGAAAAATTTTACAATATAAACTTTTTACTTCCTTATTTTAAAAATCTTAATAAGTGTTCTAAGATCTGTGGACGATTAACAAAATTCAAATGATAATTTGACTATATAATATAACCATCTTAGTTTCTTAACTTGTTTCTTATGGCCTTGTGTAGAATCATCTCTATCAATTAGGAGCAACGAAAGAAATAAGTGAGAGATTAAAAAGGTTTGTGGACGCACATCGTTTGCAGGACATTCAAGGGGCCCAGGGGCCATAAATCAGTTAATTGAACTAATTTTATGTTTCTTCTTTCCTGTGTTTATTTTCTGCAGTTATTTTAATGTAATTAGTTTTAGCTAGTTAATTATTTTCAGTTGTGGATTCACTTATTTCAAATCTTGTATATTAGGGTTTTATCTAAGGTAAGTATTGTTTTGGTTTTTAAAGTTTAGGGTCAAAACTAAATTCGTTTTTGATATTATTTTTTATTTAAAATCATCACAAACATTTTATTTAGTATTAAAATCGTCTTTTTTAATAAAATTTTAATTTTATTACTAAATTACTCTTACTCTAATAAAAAAATTATAAATTTAAAAAAATAAAGCGGGAGAGAGAAAGGAAATGGGAAAAGGATGCAACGGGAAAGGATGGAGAGGGGAGGGGAATTGAAGATGAACCAAAGAGAGAGCGGAGACACAAGCCAAGGAGTCGCGCTCCGCCACTACCGCCCCTGCTATCGATCTCGTCGCCACTTCGCGTCCTCGCTGTTGTACATCGCCGATTCGGCTTCTGCTTCTGATTCTACTTTTACATCTGCATCTGTTTTTTCTTCTGCTTCTGCGTCTGCTTTTGTTCTTGTTTTGTTTTTGCTTTGCTTCTGCATGTCTCTGGTTCTGTTTTTTATTCTGATTTTGATTTGTATTCTGTTTTTTATTCTGATTTTGATTTGTTATTTTTTTGATTTTATTGTTGTTGTGTGTTGATTTTGTTGTTCAATTTGATGTTAGTTTCTGAATTTAAATAATGTATTATTGTTGGTGTTCTTGAATCTAATTATTGGTATTTGGTGGGAATAAGGGAGGTGGTAGTGGTGGTGGTAAAGGGTATTTTTGTCCCTAAAAAGTCAAAAGGAGAATTTTAATACTAAATAAAACATTTGAGACGATTTTAATTAAAAATAACGTTGGGGATAAATTTAATTTTGACCATAAACTTTAGAGACAAAAACAATCCTTACCCTTTTATTTATAATATTTTTTATTTATTAACTTAAAGAATTAAATTCATTGTCACTTTTATAAATTATCTAGAGATTTGATCTTCGAGATATGTAAAACTCGTAATATATTTTATTTATGTTCATGAATAATCATTTAGAACGTGAATATTTAGTTATTTACTGATGAATGACCTAATAATATTATCAAATAAGTTTTGATACCATATTAAAATTAAAATTAAGTGGATCTAATTCACTTAAAAATTACTTCATAGAATGAATGTCCCAAACTTATAAAGTATCTAACAATTTTATCTTTAATCTTAAAAGATATGAAACTTGTAATACCGCGTTAAGCACAACTCAAATGAATCTAATTAACCTTTTGGAGGAGATAACATTCATGATAATAGTTAACTAGAAAATGAGTAATCATGAATGGTATTCGATTTCTTTATACAATTAGTTAGCCCAACTGTGAATTCAGGTTAAGACTTCGTATGCTATTTGATTTCTTTTGTAAACTTTCCTTCACTACCCTGTTAGATTTTGGCTTAAGGAGGTCACATGCATGCAATAGCATAAAATTAGCTAGCTAAAACACAAGGCAAAGCACATTCGTTCTTTATATGTTAACAAAAATTTTCTTGACTACATTTTTAAAAAGAATTATTTGACAGCCCTAACTTGTTATTAGTAAAATTTATGTAGCTTATAATGGAAGCTACTAGAATCTGTTATAACTAACTACTTCTAACTTATTTTACAGCTGGCACTATAATTAGATGACACTATCTAACTCTTAGAGGTAAATAACTCACTCTACTCATTATCCCTTGCAAACGACATTATCTATTAATGATCTAATACTAATATAATAATACTAAATTAATATAAATACCACTAAAACCACCATAGATAGGAGTGCATATAGGTCGATCTAGATCAAATTTAATTAGATCTGAACCTAATTCTAATATTTATTAGATCTATTTTTTTATTTAATTTTAAATTAATCCAAAATAAACCGGATCGATTAAATATAAAATTAAAATTTGGAGATAATAATAAGGAAAAGTATATGAAACCAACTAATAATCAGCCAAGAATGGAACAACATAATTAATTATAATTAGTTTTATTAATTTATAATTTAATTTGTTTTTTAAATTATTGTTGATCACGGAACAGATGCTTTGATCATTCATTAGTTGATTCATATAATTAATTATGTTTTATTAATGCGTAACACATAAAACATAGAAATTATATCCAAAATCATCAAATTTACAAGAAAAAAAAAACATTCGTATATCTATTAGTAGCAACATTCGGTTAAAGTTACTGTGACCTCTAATTTACCAGTTGGCTGATTTTTGATTTATATAGAATTGGTTCCTAGTATTGTTGATATTTTAATTATAAAATATAATTTTGTGCCGATTCGAATCACTTAAATCATAATTGAACTTAGTAAAATATATCTTGAATTAGGTTTTGGGTCGGGTTTCAGGTTTAACCGGTCCTACCGCATGTCCACACCCAACCTCATACTTTATTTTTATCTTTGTTTCCTCTTTTAATTAGAATTTGAAGTGAATGAAGCTAAAATAAGTCAGAACAAATTTTAGCTCGACTAAAAAAAAGTTCAATTTATTAACAATCAAATTTATCAGTAAAATTAGTCACCAAAAAATTTATCAGTAAAATTTAAATTTGACTCACTAAAAATTTATCATGAATTAGTCAAAGCTCACCAGTTACAGAAATAAGAAGAATGTAATCAATAAAATAATGCTAAATGACTAACAAAATTTAATTTTTAACACCATAATTAAATATCAAAATTAATATATATTTTTGACAAATATTATGAATGTCAAATTCTTTATGTTTTTTGATGAATAATTTGATCGAAATAGAAAATTACTTCTCAATTTTGACACTCATTTATTTTCAATTTACTCTACTATTTCTCTTTTTTCTGGACTCTATCAATTTTAACATCACACTGCTCTCAATTTGGAATCATACTACTCATTATTTATCTTTAAAATTTTAATTTATTCTTCAATTTCAGGATCTCATCTCCTTGTTTATTAAAATTTTTTGTTAAAAATATTTTATGGTTAATAAGTATTAAAATAAATAGTATTTTTTACGGTTATTAAGTATTACAGAAAATATATTCTCAAAATTTTCTAACAAATTATTTTTGCCAACCAATATTTATCAAAATAAGATTTAAATTTTTTTCACAATTACTTATATGTTAAAAATATTATTTTTGACAAAACTTTTATTAACATATTTTCATAGTTAAAATAGTGTTAAAATTTATTTTTTTGACGAATTTTAAATTTTTTTTACACATATAACCCTAAAAAATCATTTATATTATTGTGGTGAAGTTTCCTTTGTTGCTTTTAGTTTTAGCTTCGTATTCTTTTGAAAATGATTTTGAACCTAAATAGTTTGTTGACTTTTGAAGTATGAGACAAGAGACTATTAGATTGTTAATTATTATTGTCTCAGACTTTCACATTACACGCGCACTTTTCAAATTCTTGTACTCATTATACGAATAACATCCCTAACTTGAACCGTTGAACTTGAACACAGTCGTTCTTCACGTACGGTTCCATTATTTCGGCATAATGTAAAAACAGAGATATTTTTACTGTTCCATAGATCAATAATGCAGCAAGAAAACAAGAACAATTTATCAACGAATATGATACAAATTCAAAGAAACAATTAGTTTGCCACGAGTTTATTTTTGTGTACAGGTAGCCAACTATACCGAAAACCAAATGTTATTAGAACTTAAATCTATCCAGTCAAGTTGGGTTGATATAGTGGTTAATTCTCTGTTTTACTTAAATAAGTGTTTAAAGTTTGAATCTTATCTTATGGATGAAACAATTTATTATGATAAAATAAAGGTTGTGACTATTTTTTTGTCTCTTTAATATTATCATCCATAAATTTTCATTTCTCAATTTTTTTTTCTATAATGTTAAAAAGAAGGACCATTATGATTAGATTTGGTTCCGAGAATAAAATAAGATAATATATTAAAAATAGGACATAAAATATAGAAATATAAAAATTTATATTAATATTTTTTATTAGAATAAACACAAAATACACTAATTCAATATTTTAATATAATATTTTTATTTATATCTCATCTGTCAAACATAATTTTATATCTAGATATATATGACATAAGGTGTGAGCATCTAGGGATTTTTTATTTAAATCAAATAAATACATAAATTACAAAAATACATAAAATACGAAGTAATTACCTAATTGCGTAATGTTACATATTTCGGATGCTGGGTTGGAATGAAAAGTAAACACATTTTGGCGACTGAAATCCTATATTGTGACGATACGACGCCGTGACATATCCAGGGTGTATCCGAGATATGTATTACATGGGAGATCGTATACTGAGCATCCGAAATACGCTTGAATTCGGAACTGGGTCTTAGTATCCAAGATACGTGCAGAACTCATAATTCTGGTCTCAACATCCGAGATATGGTCAAACATGTAATTCGGGTCTCAGCACCCGAGATATATGTATTATGGTTTAGGTGTTTTTGCATCCTAGATATCTTGGAGAATAACTCTATTTATATCTTCCCATCCTCAACCATCTCCTCACAATTCACAAATCAAATTTTTTTTTCTTCTTTCCATTTTTTCTCATGGAGAATAATTAGTTCTTTTTTGTTGTGGTTTATCCCAATGAGATAGTAAAAAACAGTGATGAAAGAGTGATTTTTGAGTCTGATTCAACTATGATGTTGCGCACTAACCAGGTTGATACTCTACATGTACTAAAGACGGTCATATTGAGCAATATGGGAAGGAAAAATAGGTACCAAGGAAGTTGGGCGGGTTGCATATGGATTTCTGCACACGCTTTCGAGCGGTGGATTTACCAGTAGGTTATTCTGGATTGATGGGGATCAGCATGTGAAGGTAATGTTCGACGTACACGCACGGCTAATGCCACAACTTGTGATGGAGTGACATGCTCTGGTGCGTGACGTGGTTGTTGGTGATGGGTCGTTCCCTTCGAGTCCTCAAGCTGTCCTATTGGATGCAACACCGACCCACTACACCCAGTCTCGTGATAATGCCGAAGAAGACAGCGAGAGCGATTCAAATTATATTGTCAAGTCCAAGTCGTCCAGCGGGACTTCTTCCTCTGATGAGCATGTGCTAGAGACTCCCACCGGCGGTGGTGCTCGATTTCTCCAGCCTCCCCTTTTGCCCATTCCTCAATTGTTAGAAGTATCTAGTCATTATCACACTTTGAATTTGGATGCAATGCAACTAGACGATCCTTTCAGTGCCGGCCAAGGAGAGGATTACAACACCGATGGTGGGCTAGAATTCGGGTTTGCCATAGGTTTAGGAACCGTGATGCTGTTCTGATGGCAATGAAGAACTATAATATTCAAAAGAATGCGAAGTACAGAATTTTGGAGTCGGATAAGCTTATATACCACTGTCGTTGCAAGTAATTCATCAACGGTTGTCCATGGAGTCTTCGTGTGATGCTACCTCAAAAGTTGAACTACTGGTATATTTTACGCGTTATCTTGGATGAAATTAAAGTTTATTACGTTAATTATGTGTTGTACTAAATATTGACATCCACGAGTAATTTTGTAGAAACGTTTGTAGGTTCGGTGGAGCACACACCTGTTTGACACCAACCATGTCTCAGGACCATACTCAATTGGATAGTAGTTTGATTTGCAAGGTCGTTTTACCTATAATAAAGACTGACCTGTCGGCGTGTATCTCGGTGTTGCAAAGTGCGATGCATCAAAGTTACCATTTCAAGTCATTGTATCGAAAGATGTGGATAGCGAAACAGAAAGCGATTGTTCAAATTTATGGTGATTGAGAAGAGTCGTACAACAAGCTTCCGAGATTGTTAAAGTACGATTTACAACTGCGTTTCTGTTCCTTATTATGACTGGGACATGGTTGATAGAGAGTGGAGCCAATTTGGTAAGGTCTTTTGGGTATTTTCTCCTTGCATTGAGGCGTTTAAGCATTGCAAGCCTTTTATATCTGTGGATGGGACACACTTGTACAAAAAGTACGGGAACGTGCTGTTATTGTTGTGGCTCAAGATGGTAATAACAACATTCTGCTCATAGCTTTCGCATTAATTGAGTCTAAAACAACCGAGTTATGGTTGTTTTTCCTTTCGAATTTGAGACAGCATGTTACTTCGCAACCTCGACTTCTTATCATATCAGTTAGATCACAAGCCATTCGTGTTGCCTAAATGCATCTCAAAGTGGATGGCATCCTCCTTCGGCATATCATTCTTATTGCATACGTCACAGGCTTCAAACTTTAATTCACTGTTCAAATCGGCCGAGGGTAAGAGGTATCTTTATAAATGCAGTGTATAGTCCAAGCAAGGGGGTACGATTGGTACTTGGATGCTTTGGATTTATTATCCCATGACATGTTGGATTGGGCTCTTCATTTTAGGAAGGATTTATGGCTTCAACATTGTGACGAAGGTTGTCGGTATGATCTCATGACGATGAACCTTTCAGAATGTATAAATGTAGTGTTAAAGGGAACGAGGAACTTTTCGGTAGCTGTGATTGTTTGGGAAACTTATGAGAGGTTGTAACCGCTACTCGTGCGCAAAGGTCGTGGAGCACATGCTCAATTAGGGGATGGACAGATATACTCACAGCAGCTATGTTGGTAGCTACAGAAAATAACAGAGAGAATCTGCCGATGATGCGAGTTTAGTGTCGAGGAGGTGGAGCCGGTGGATTGATGGTCCTAGAATTCATACTATGCTTGTTTTAATGTGCGTACATGCGACTATAGACTATTCCACTTTTTCCATTACCTGTATCATCACGCACTAGCGGCATGTGCAACTGCGAGCATCAAGTGGGGGTACCTCGTCGATCCCGTGTATAACATGGCCTCTGTATTCACAGTTTATGAGATGGAGTTTTCGTCAATACCGGACGAAAAGATGTGCCCCACATAGTACGGTGCACGGTTGAAACCCAACCCCGCCATGCAATGGAAGGCAATGGGAAGACCGGTCTCTACTCGGCTGCGGAATGAGATGGATGTCGTTTAGCATACAAAGAAGATATGTGGTCTCTGTCGAGGGAAGGGGCACACTAGACGAGGATGTCCCAATACTCTACAGTCAGATCTAGGGATGACTATGGTTTTGTGATATATGTTTTCTTTCGTCGTCTTGCTTTTATATCAAGTTAAATTATTGACATAAAAAGCATAACACAGGGTCATAATACTGCATAATATATCGTGATAACATAAAAGATCATATACTCTTATAAACTAGCCACATGTCCTACCGATAACATAAAAACATAACATATAATGATACAAAAAAAGAACCACATGGTAATACTACATATAGTATGACCTAACTACTCACACCGTCTACCTAGGTGGTCCAAATAGTGTCCAGTCCCACATCCATGAGGACGCGTCACCCTCGAAGGTCGTGCTGGCTGAAGACAAACAAATGGGTGGCTCGCAGTGGGAGGTGTTCGCTATGCTAGTGATTGTGGTGGTACTGCTCCATGCAGAGGTGGTAGAAGAGGTGGAAGCGATACTGATTTGGTCATAGGTGGGTGTGGTGGTGGTGGAGTCTGGTAATACGATGATAGTGCTTCTCCATACTGATGTGATGGTGGTGGTGGAGTATGATGTGCCGATGATGGCGTCGGAAGACTTTGTGTATAGTCGACACCATGTTGTATGTGCTGCTGATCAGTTGGACCGCTCGATAAGCCTGGTATGTCAGTTATGCTCTCTTCGCTGCCGATAACGATCTGTGTACTCCTCCATCGCATCCCTAGTCGCACCCATGATCTGGAACATGTCATCAATGTTTATTTCAACATCTGAGCTAATGTCGAACTGGGTCTGGTTCCATGCAGTGTCATCATCTAGGTGGTGAGCAGTGCTGGGGCTACTAGGGATGAGGGTCTTGGCCATGTCTGCCTCATGTCCTGCAGGTGCACGAAATTGTGATCAATTCTTTTCACAACTCAAATAATCCCTAGTAATGGCCCCAAAAACTTGGTGCTCAATACCATGGCATAAACACAACTTCGCACAACTAACCAGCAAGTGTACTGGGTCGTCCAAGTAATAAACCTTACGCGAGTAAGGGTCGATCCCACAGAGATTGTTGGTATGAAGCAAGCTATGGTCACCTTGTAAATCTTAGTCAGGCAAACTCAATTGGGTATGGTGATAAACGCATAAAACATAAAGATAAAGATAGAGATACTTATGTAATTCATTGGTAGGAACTTCAGATAAGCATATGAAGATGCTGTCCCTTCCGTCTCTCTGCTTTCCTACTGTCTTCATCCAATCCTTCTTACTCCTTTCCATGGCAAGCTTAAGCAAGGGTTTCACCGTTGT
>NC_029779.3:32381973-32382424 GCF_000817695.3 Arachis duranensis
TATTACCACCGGATACATACATGCCACAGACACATAATTGGGTGAACCTTTTCAGATTGTGACTCAGCTTTGCTAGAGTCCGCAATTAGAGGTGTCCAGGGTTCTTAAGCACACTCTTTTTGCCTTGGATCACAACTTTATTTCTTTTCTTTTTCTTTTTCTTTTTCTTCTTTTTTTTCGAATTTTTTCTCTCTCTTTTTTTTTTGAATCACTGCTTTTTCTTGCTTCAAGAACCATTTTTATGATTTTTCAGATCCTCAGTAACATATCTCCTTTTTCATCATTCTTTCAAGAGCAAACATTCATGAACAACAAATTCAAAAGACATATGCACTGTTCAAGCATACATTCAGAAGTCAAAAGTATTGCCACCACATCAAAATAATCAAACTGTTATAAAATTCAAAATTCATGCAATTCTACTCTTTTTCAATTAAGAACATTTTTCATT
>NC_029779.3:32386508-32387995 GCF_000817695.3 Arachis duranensis
ATTAATTGTTTGTATCTTTTCCAAGCTTCATAGAGGGATTCTCCTTCCTTCTGTCTGAAGGTTTGGACTTCCACTCTAAGCTTACTCAATTTTTGAGGTGGAAAGAACTTTTCCAAGAAGGCATTGACTAGCTTTTCCCAAGAGTCCAGGCTTTCTTTAGGTTGTGAGTCCAACCATGTCCTAGCTCTGTCTCTTACAGCAAAAGGGAATAGCATAAGTCTATAGACCTCAGGGTCAACCCCAATAGCATAAGTTTGTAGACCTCAGGGTCAACCCCATTAGTCTTGACTGTGTCACAGATTTGCAAGAATTCAGCTAAAAACTGATGAGGATCTTCCAATGGAAGTCCATGGAACTTGCAATTCTGTTGCATTAGAGAAACTAATTGAGGCTTAAGCTCAAAGTTGTTTGCTCCAATGGCAGGGATAGAGATGCTTCTCCCATAGAAGTCGGGAGTAGGCGCAGTAAAGTCACCCAGCACCTTCCTTGCATTGTTGGCATTGTTGTTGTTTTCGGCTGCCATGTGTTCTTCTTCTTTGAAGAATTCGGTTAGGTCCTCTACAGAGAGTTGTGCTTTGGCTTCTCTTAGCTTTCTCTTCAAGGTCCTTTCAGGTTCAGGATCAGCCTCAACAAGAATGCTTTTGTCCTTGCTCCTCCTCATAAGAAAGAGAAGAGAACAAAAAAATGTGGAATCCTCTATGTCACAGTATAGAGATTCCTTTAGGTGTCAGAGGAAAAGAAAATAGAAGACAGAAGTAGAAAATTCAAACTTATCAAAGAAGATGGAGTTCGAATTTTGCATTAAGGAATAGTGTTAGTCCATAAATAGAAGGATGTGAGAAGAAGGGAAGTAATTTTCGAAAATTAAGTCAAAGATTTTGAAAACATTTTTGAAAAACACTAATTGATTTTCGAAAATGAAAGGGAAAAAGAAATCAAGTGATTTTTGAAAAAGATGTGGTTAAGAAGATATGATTAGCTTTAAAAAGATGTGATTGAGAAGATATGATTTGAAAAACATTTTAAAAAGATTTGATTTTGAAAATCAATGACTTGGCTATCAAGAAAAGATATGATTCAAACATTAAACCTTTCTCAACAGAAAAGGCAACATACTTCAAATGTTGAATCAAATCATTAATTGATAGCAAGTATTTTTAAAAATAGAGATAAATTGATTTTGAAAGAGATTTGATTGAAAAGATATGATTTGAAAAAGATTTGATTTTGAAAAACTTTGAAAACTTGAAAAAAAATTGATTTGAAAACAAAATCTTCCCTCTTGTGCCATCCTGGCGTTAAACGCCCAGAATGGTGCACATTCTGGCGTTTAACGCCCAAAACACTACCCTTTTGGGCGTTAAACGCCCAGCCAAGCACCCTGGCTGGCGTTTAAACGCCAGTCTATCCTTCTTTACTGGGCGTTTTGAACGCCCAGCTTTTTCTATATAATTCCTCTGCTGTATGTTCTGAATCTTCAATTCTCT
>NC_029779.3:32407356-32407601 GCF_000817695.3 Arachis duranensis
GCGAGTAAGGGTCGATCCCACAGAGATTGTTGGTATGAAGCAAGCTATGGTCACCTTGTAAATCTTAGCAGGCAAACTCAATTGGGTATGGTGATAAACGCATAAAACATAAAGATAAAGATAGAGATACTTATGTAATTCATTGGTAGGAACTTCAGATAAGCATATGAAGATGCCTTCCCTTCCGTCTCTCTGCTTTCCTACTGTCTTCATCCAATCCTTCTTACTCCTTTCCATGGCAAGCT
>NC_029779.3:32407717-32408044 GCF_000817695.3 Arachis duranensis
CTATCCATCTGTCGGTTCTCGATCAGGCCGGAATAGAATCCAGTGATTCTTTTGCGTCTGTCACTAACGCCCCGCCTTTAGGAGTTTGAAGCACGTCACAGTCATTCAATCATTGAATCCTACTCAGAATACCACAGATAAGGTTAGACCTTCCAGATTCTCTTGAATGCCGCCATCAATTCTAGCCTATACCACGAAGACTCTGATCTCACGGAATGGCTGGCTCGGTTGTCAGGCGAGCGCTCGGTTGTCAGGCGATCAGCCATGCATCGGGCAATCAGGAATCCAAGAGATATTCACCAAGCCTCAAATGCTTGTAGAACAAGA
>NC_029779.3:32408186-32417085 GCF_000817695.3 Arachis duranensis
AACTAGTAGCCTAGGGTTTACAGAGATGAGTAAATGACATAAAAATCCACTTCCGGGTCCACTTGGTGTGTGCTTGGGCTGAGCATTGAAGCTTTCATGTGTAGAGACTTTTCTTTGAGTTAAACGCCAGCTTTTGTGCCATTTTGGGCGTTTAACTCCCATTCTTGTGCCAGTTCCGGCGTTTAACGCTGGGAATTCTGAGGGTGACTTTGAACGCCGGTTTGGGCCATCAAATCTTGGGCAAAGTATGGACTATCATATATTGCTGGAAAGCCCAGGATGTCTACTTTCCAATGCCGTTGAGAGCGCGCCAATTGGGCTTCTGTAGCTTCAGAAAATCCACTTCGAGTGTAGGAAGGTTAGAATCCAACAGCATCTGCAGTCCTTTTTAGTCTCTGAATCAGATTTTTGCTCAGGTCCCTCAATTTCAGCCAGAAAATACCTGAAATCACAGAAAAACACACAAACTCATAGTAAAGTCCAGAAAAGTGAATTTTAACTAAAAACTAATAAAAATATACTAAAAACTAACTAGATCATACTAAAAACAATGCCAAAAAGCATACAAATTATCCGCTCATCACCTGCAAAGAATCTCGTGGAGGAAATCTCTACATGTGTAGCTTCCGTATGATCCTCCGATATATCTTCTTACCTTGCATACTCAGCATCCTCGTCTGACAACTGATTAGCTCCGCCAGCCTACCTGATGCGCTGATCGCGTACCCTCCATGCCGGTCTCTGAACATCATCTCGGCCACGCCTCCTTGCCCGTCGTCTCCAATTTGAGGCATCAGGTGGAAAATGTAACTTATCTCTTTGGCCCGAAGCCACATGGAGGATATCAGCAGGAGGTGCTGCAGCTCTCAAATCAGCAATAATGTCCTCCCCAGATAGAAACCTAACTCTACATACTTGTTACCACCAGGTGAGTTACTCCTGTGTTAGACAAAGATTAGGGTGGCCATCAATGGTCACCAAGTGATATAGCTGGTAACGTCCCCTAAATAAGTCGTACCACTGATGGTGAACGTCGGGTCAATAAACATCATCTCCCCTCATCATCCTGAAAAGATATTCGTCGACATTCACTAGATCTAGTGGCCTGTTCTATTGCCCCCGAGCTACCTCTTCACTCTACCAACATGATGAAACTCTACAAAGAGAAAGCAGACGAGGGGGACAACAACCCTCCATGTATAAATTTCTCTATTACTCGTAAGCCAGTCGGGTGCAATCTGGGCTAGCTGGAGATCCTTGTATGGTGTCCATCAAAACTAGCCACATTGCGTTAAAGAACAATAATTAGGAATAACATACCAATGCATTAAATAATCCAAAATCCAAAACATGTCCTACCTGGTCATATGTGAGGCTATAGATGCAACAATGTAGAGTCTAGATCCTGCCATCGTGGCAATCTTGACCTAGTTCTGCTAACCTACGTACAATAAAAAAATTACGAACAAAAATTAATTAATTACAATAATTAAGTCGTATCAACTGTCTATTAGTTATTAAATTAAAAATTAACTACAATAAGCACATACCTAGCTGCAAGTGGGAACCTAATGACGTCATATCTCGCCAAACAAAATGACGGGAACCTATCGTAGATCTAGGAGACAACAAGCGGCATGAAACCCGCAATGTTGGCCACATCATGCCTTGCCACAGTGTAGCGTGAGTGGTACGTATGTGTCTGTAGTGCATACCCCATGACAACTGGCTGCAACGATGGAAATCCACCAGCAATGATAGCCATCTCAAAGGAACAAGTATAGCATACTTGTCCGTGAAAAGAAACCCCCAATAAACATCATCAAGTAGCACCTAATGTACTTACGAAGTGTATCTGGAGCTACCCCAGCTGGAATGTGTGAAACCCTGTCCTTCAGTCAGGTCATCCTTAGACCAAAAACCTGTTTCCCTCCCTTTGGCTATGGTGATGGCCTGGCACCAAGTAAATTCTCAACCCACTCCCACGTAGGGTGTCCATGGTATTCCTGGAGGTCTTTGGTCTTAAAGCGTAATGCTAACCTCACCCCATGGAAGGTGGAAGGTGTGGGTCTCAAGCCTCCACCACTCGACAAATACAGAAATCAAGGAATTGTCAAACATGAAATCTCTCCCCTCTATTGCATGCCCAAATTCCGCCTCCCTGATATAAGGCAACAGGCTATCCGGCATGGGGAGACCCAAGGCCACACGGCGTGGCAACAGTAACTGTGGTCTCTGCAATAGGCATAACATTTTCTCTCGCATATTAATCTCGTCTGAACCATTAATTATATTTAACCATTATTAAAAATCCTAAACCTAGTATATAAATATTGGTAATAAAATATTGTATTCGGTATGAATATAATTTTTATTGCTAATATTCATAGTACTAACTAAAGAGAGGACAACCAAGCAATATGTAAAAGAATAAATCATTCATGTTGCACTATTTTAACCTGACAGTAATATTCTACATGACTTCAATCCAACGATAAATTTTGCAGAAAAATTTGATTGCACAAATATTTTATTTAAATAATATATTCATTTAATTTCACTAACGTATTAATTTATAGTTAGCTATTTTATTTATTTAACTTAAGTTACAATTAGTTACAATTAATTATAAAAATATCAAAACATACTATACCTAACTAAGTTAATATAAAACTTCTAATTTACCCTACTCAAATACCTAGCACATTAACTAAATTACTAAAGGTTAAACATCTAAATTAATTATTTACTAAAAATAAAACACAGAAAAATTACTAACTTCAAAATCCAAAATTCCAGCTATGTGCCAAGTAACATTTAGTTTGTTGATGTCTCCATAGCTAATATATTGTCGAGGGGACATATGTACTTAAAAAAATCGAATTTAAGCTGTTAGAAAGTCACAATTTTTAAAAACTATTCAAATGAACAAATCTCGATTGCTGTGGCCTTATATATGCATCCAAGCATATTTCGGATGTTGACCCCAGAATTATGCGTATTGCACGTATCTCGGATACTGAGACCCATTTCCAAATTCAAGCGTATCTCAGATATTAAGTATCCGATCTCTCACGTAACATATATCTCGAGTATATCCTAAATATATTACGATATCGTATCGTCAAAGTACGAAATTTCAATCGCCGAAATATACTTATTTTCTAGTTTATCCCTTAGCATCTGAGATATGTAATGTTATGTATTTAGATAATTACTTTATGTTTTATGTATTTTTTTAATTTATGTATTATTTAATTTAAATAAAAAATCTCTATTGATCGATCTCAAGATATTATTAGACAGTTGGCGTGGCAGAGAAATTTTGAGAAAACTGTTGAGGAAATAAGCTACATTTGATAGGGACAAATCTTTTTGGTAGCGTTTGACAAAGAGACAGAGATTGAAAGATAGAAACTGAGAGTCTGAGACTGAGAGATAAAGATTGAAATAAGTCTCAGTATTGTGTTTGGTATAAAATGGTAGACAAAAAATGAAATAAGAATAAAACTTTAATTTAATTTGTACAAAGAATAAAATTGGGGCACTCTACTGTACAGATTGAGTGATATAGAGAGAGAAAATAAATTTCTTTTATAGTTATTTTTTATTATTTTATTGTTATTCAAAGTGTGGGTCCTACCTTTTTCAATCTCTCTTTCATCCCATAAAAAGAAAGATCTGTAAACTTACATCTTTATCATATAATTCACCAAATTTCAATATCCTATATCTCCACTTTTTGGAGGTGCTGAAATACTGAAATTTTGAAGACAAAGACTAAAATTTTAGTACCAGCCTCTGAACCAACAAACATGATACTGAATATCGATCTCCTAATCTCTGTCTCACTATCTCAAAATAAACACTACCTTAATACCTTTTAAAAAGACTAATATTTTATTTCAAAATATAGAAAATTAATTCTTTAATTTGTTAACATTAGACAAGAAAAAAATGGTAAAATAATTTAAAATCCTTATTATTATAGCTAGTAGTAATTTTATTGTGTGTGACAATAATATTATTTTAATCCATGTCTATCTCTATGAAATTAAAGCTCTTTTGACATTTCGTAGAAGAAAATGAAAATCATGTGTCCCACATTGTTATTTTCTTTTCAACCTTTTGGACTTTTGACCCTCCACTCTTTGCATTTCAACATTGGTCCTCTCCCTTTGCCTTTAGAATTGGACGGTGTGGTAAAAGAAAATAACTGTCATGTAATTAGCTTGTCATCCAAAATTTACTACTAACAGATTTTTTTTTTAAACTAAAATCCTTAAGCGAGCTTAAGAAAATGAAATTCAATAATCCTATTAAATTAAACTCCTAGATAACCAAAAAAAAAACAAAAAACAAAAAGAAAATTCAAGAACGTAAACTTCATTTTATTTATTTATTTGACTGACAAAACCTTCTTTTGTCTTGACTAACACTTCTATTAAGTGCTTGTAAATGTATATTGAAATGAACAAGAACAATAGTAATATTGTACAGGATGTCTCTTGTACGGGTTGAGCGATGGATCGGGAACTTGTGGGTCGAGGCGGATGCCGGATAGCTTGACTAGAGCAATGGGGGGAGATACCCGCAAAGACACTCCGATGCTCAAGTCAGAATGGATCTGAGAGGTATAAGGTGTGAGGGAATGAATGAATACCTGGGGGACCTGGGTCCTCTATTTATAGGTGATGGTAGTTATCTTATCTTATCTTGCTTGGCTAAGATAAGGGAGACGTTTGAATTCGAAAGTCGGTTAGGAATTCTAGAAGGCCGACTTCGGACCCTCTAGAAGGGCGAGACGGGCTGGACCCGGGTAATTGGGTTTGGGCGTAATCCCGGGTCATGGATCTGTGAGCTGGATCCGTAATAGTTGCCCCCGCAGCGGGAGAGCAAGCAAGGTCGGTCTGTCGCTGGGAGGTGTGATCTTGATCGTGAGCTGGGTCTTTGGTTCTTCTCGGGTAGTCGTTTGGCTTTTGAAGGGGAAGTCGGTGTCCCGGACCTGGCTTTGATGTGCTGAGGATTGGCCGTTCTGGTCTGGCACGGTCCTTCCGTGTCCAAAGCGCCTGTTGCATTTTTCGAGGCGTGCTTTATTGGTTTCTTTTTCCCGAGGGACATTTATTGTGAGGGGACGTTTTTAGGTGTCTTTCCCTTTATTGCCCCTATGCGCCTTTTTGTTACTTAGGGCTATTTGCATCTTTTACTATTTCTTTTGAAACGGTTTTGGCTTTCCATCTTATTTCCCTCGTTCATTTCATTTTACTTTCGTTCTCTCTTCTGAAAAATTTCTCCTTTTCTCTGTGGTGCTTTCTGTTGTTTCTTCGAGCTACTACTTCTGCCTCTACGCTTTTCCCAGGCCCCTTTTTCTGCATTATCAGGTTGGTATGCCTTCGTTTTTCTTGCTTATATGATGTTTTGGTGGCATTGTATTTTGTTATGCGTTATTCTTGTTGTTTTCCTTTCATGCTGCATTTGTGTCTTTTGGGGTGGTGGTATTCGTGTTTGAAGGGGCTGAGCACCATCGTGTTGGTTCGATAGTGGGTAGTAGGTTTTTTTCTTCCTAGCTTCTGCGTAGGGTTGGTAGGCTGATGGCGGTGCTCCTCCCTGTTTTAGGTATGCACCGGCGGAGGAGTGATGGTGTGGGTACTCCGATATCCCCCTCCCGGGGCGTCCCCGCTCGTTACTCTTGGGAGATGTAGGGCGTTCCGTCGCGGATGACGGAGGCCGATCTTCAGAGGCTCCGTGATCAGGGGGCAATTTGTGGTGGCGGCGATGCGGAGCGGCAGTATGAGCTTGCCCTCCCGGATGCCGACGAACGTGTTTGTTATCTAAATCTTGATTCACCCACTGTGCCGGACTGGATGTGCGTTTATGAGTCGATGTTCACTCGACTCGGTGTGCGACTTCCCTTTTCGCCGTTTGTTCAGGACTTGCTGAGTCGGTGTTCCGTGGTGCCGTCTCAGCTCCATCCGAATAGCTGGGCCGCCGTCCGGTCTTTTGAGCTGGTGTGTCAGTATCTCGATCTTCCGGTGTCTGTTCCTGTGTTTCTCTTTCTTTTCTTATGCACTGTTCCGACTAAGGAGGGGAAGCATAAGAAAGGGTATATGTCGTTCTGGGCTCAGCCTCACCGCCGTATTTTTGGTTTGTTTGAGGATTCTTTCCATGGTTTCAAGAGAGAGTATTTTAAGGTGCGCCCTGTCCGGGGGCATCATCCATTTTGGCTGACCTTAGAGGGTGAGCGTCGGTTTCCGACTTACTGGAACTTCGGTGCCGGTCCATCGGTTTTGACTAAGGTTACCTATGATGGCTTGTCTCCCGAGGATAAGGATATTGCTAGTGTCTTGTGGCATTTGTTCGGGGAGCGCCCGTTAAATCCTCGGGATGTCATGGGAGATCCTGAGGCCTGTCGAACGTATATTGGTGTGTGGTTTTACTTCCTTCTTTTTCATGTTTGCTTCCCGATTTTGTGCCTTTGTTGTTTTTTGATGTTTTTGATGTTTTCTCTTTGGTTTCTCTCAGTTGAGATGGCTGGTGGTTTGACTTCTCTGGCGAGGCTGAAGGCTGCGATGGATCAGGAGGAGGGGTCGTCGACATCTCCTGCCACCCCTGTCTCTAATCCTGCTGTGGGTTCTCAAGCTGTTTCTCAGGAAGTGGTTTCAGCTGGGGTTAGGGCTAACACCCAGGTTCCTCCCGATCCCGTGAGGTCGTTGTGGTTTCGGCTGCTGAGGCTTCTCGGAAGAGAAAGAGGCTTGAGGAGCCTAGTAGTGAAACTTTGGGGGAAGAGGGTGCCATTCCTACTGTGATGGATCGACGTTTTGATGCTTCGGGGTTCATAGATCAGCACTTGATGCCTGGCACAGAGCCATTTTTTGATGAATGTGATGTCTCTTTTCAAGCCAAGTCGGTGTATCGTGCCCTTCTCTGGTCTGCCGTTATTGTTCGAAAGGCCGAGCCCGTGATGGCTCAGGTCGGTTTGTTGGATAAGAAGCTTCGTCACTCCCAAGCTTATGTGACCAAGTTGAAAGAGCAGCTTGAATCTACCGAGGTAGCGAGGGAGAAGGCGGTGAAGTCTTACGAGGAGGCCGGAGCGGAGATCCTCCGTCTTTCCGAGGTGGAGAGGCAGCGGGCTTCCGATGCGGGTTCTCAGGCTGCGGTGCTTCTCGGTGAGGTGGAGGATTTGAAGGCCGAAGTTGCTGTTCTAAAAAAGGAGAATGCGGAGTTGTTGGCTGATGCGAAGAGTGCGATTGCGGCTACCGAGGAAATGATGAAGGCTCATGCTTTGGTATTGGCCCCGGGTATGGACGTGTTCATGATGGGGGCTTTCAAAACCGTCCGTGATGGCCGAATTATGGACCTCGAGTAGCTTTCTTTGTTATCTTGGTTTGTTTTGTTTATTTTGGATATTTGGTTTGGCCTTGAGCCGTATACTTGGTATGTTTTTGAACTTCGGTTTCTGCCTATTATGGCCGTTGACATTTTGCTTTTGATGACTCGTGTGCTTTTCTGTTTTATTTTGAGCCGTTATGTGTTTAAGCCGTTGTGACTTTAGGACCTTTGGTAGGCCGTTAGTATTTTAGGGATATCCATTTGTTAGGCCCCGAGGATGATCAGTTCTCGGTGTCGCGGCTGGTACACGAAATTGTGATCATCAATGGCGCCATCAACATGGTACTCTAAATGCCAGCAAGTTTTTCCTCCAGGGTGTGCTATTTTTCATTCTGTTTTTCATTCTGTTTTTATTTTTTCAATTGTTTTTGTGACTTCACATGATCATCAACCTATAGAAAACATAAAATAACAATGGAAAATAGATAAATATAACATTGGGTTACCTCCCAACAAGCGCTTCTTTAATGTCAGTAGCTTGACAGTGGGCCCTCATGGAGACTCACAGATGTTCAGAGCAATGTTGGAACCTCCCAACACCAAACTTAGAGTTTGAATGTGGGGGTTCAACACCAAACTTAAAATTTGGTTGTGGCCTCCCAACACCAAACTTAGAGTTTGACTGTGGGGGCTCTGTTTGACTCTGTTTTGAGAGAAGCTCTTCATGCTTCCTCTCCATGGTTACAGAGGGATACCTTTGAGCCTTAAACACAAAGGATTCTTCATACACTTGAATGATCAATTTTCCTCTGTCAACATCAATCACAGCCTTTGCTGTAGCTAGGAAGGGTCTGCCAAGGATGATGGATTCATCCATGCACTTCCCAGTCTCTAGGACTATGAAATCAGTAGGGATGTAATGGTCTTCAATCTTTACCAGAACATCCTCTACAAGTCCATAAGCTTGTTTTCTTGAATTGTCTGCCATCTCTGGTGAGATTCTTGCAGCTTGTACCTCAAAGATCCCTAGCTTCTCCATTACAGAGAGAGGCATGAGTTTTATACTTGACCCTAAGTGCCTTCTTAAAGGTCATGGTGCCTATGGTACAAGGTATCGAGAACTTCCCAGGATCCTGTCTCTTTTGAGGTAATCTCTGCCTAGTCAAGTCATCCAGTTCTTTAGTGAGCAAAGGGGGTTCATCCTCCCAAGTCTCATTACCAAATAACTTGTTATTTAGCTTCATGATTGCTCCAAGGTACTTAGCAACTTGCTCTTCAGTGACATCTTTATCCTCTTCAGAGGAAGAATACGCATCAGAGCTCATGAATGGCAGAAGTAAATCCAATGGAATCTCTATGGTCTCAGTGTGAACCTCATATTCCCATGGTTCCTCATTAGGGAACTCATTGGAGGCCAGTGGACGTCCATTGAGGTCTTCCTCAGTGGCGATCACTGCCTCTTCCTCCTCTCCAAATTCGGCCATGTTGATGGCCTTACACTCTCCTATTGGATTCTCTTCTGTATTGCTTGGAAGAGTACTAGGAGGGAGTTCAGTAACTTTCTTACTCA
>NC_029779.3:32417256-32417698 GCF_000817695.3 Arachis duranensis
CATTGCTAAACATGTTTCTTCCACCATTATTGTTGTTGAAACCTTGTTGAGGTCTCTGTTGATCCTTCCATGAGAGATTTGGATGAAGGATTATAGGTGTTTCCATAGGGTTCTCCCATGTAATTCACCTCTTCCATTGATGGGTTCTCAGGATCATAAGCTTCTTCTTCAGATGAAGCGTCCTTAGTATTGCTTGGTGCAGCTTGCATTCCAAACAGACTTTGAGAAATCATATTGACTTGCTGAGTCAATATTTTGTTCTGAGCCATATGGCATTCAGAGTATCAATCTCAAAAACTCCTTTCTTCTGATTCGTCCCATTGTTCACAGGATTCCTTTCAGAAGTGTACATGAATTGGTTATTTGCAACCATTTCAATGAGTTCTTGAGCTTCTGCAGGTGTCTTCTTCAGATGAAGAGATCCTCCAGCAGAGCTGTTCAA
>NC_029779.3:32417708-32424341 GCF_000817695.3 Arachis duranensis
AGACCATCATAGAAGATACCTATGATGCTCCATTCTGAAAGCATGTCAGAGGGACACTTTCTGATCAATTGTTTGTATCTTTCCCAAGCTTCATAAAGGGATTCACCTTCCTTTTGTCTGAAGGTTTGGACTTCCACTCTAAGCTTACTCAATTTTTGAGGTGGAAAGAACTTTGCCAAGAAGGCATTGACTAGCTTTTCCCAAGAGTTCAGGCTTTCTTTAGGTTGTGAGTCCAACCATATCCTAGCTCTGTCTCTTACAGCAAAATGAAATAGCATAAGTCTGTAGACCTCAGGGTCAACCCCATTGCTCTTGACAGTGTCACAGATTTGCAAGAATTCAGCTAAAAATTGATGAGGATCTTCCAATGGAAGTCCATGAAACTTGCAGTTCTGTTGCATTAGAGAAACTAATTGAGGCTTAAGCTCAAAGTTGTTTGCTCCAATGGCAGGGATAAAGATGTTTCTCCCATAGAAGTCGGGAGTAGGTGCAGTAAAGTCACCAAGTACTTTTTTTGCATTGTTGGCATTGTTGTTGTTTTTGGCTGCCATGTTTTCTTCTTGTTTGAAGATTTCTGTTAGGTCCTCTACAGAGAGTAGTGCTTTAGCTTCTCTTAGCTTTTGCTTCAGGTCCTTTCAGGTTCAAGGTCAGCCTCAACAAGAATGCTTTTATCTTTGCTCCTGCTCATATGAAAGAGAAGAGAACAAGAAAATATGGAATCCTCTATGTCACAGTATAGAGATTCCTTGAGATGTCAGAGGAAAAGAAGAATAGAAGGAGGAGGTAGAAGAAGAAGAACTCAAACTTATCAAGAGAGATAGAGTTCGAATTGTTGATAGTGGAGGAGTGTTAGTCCTGAAATAGAAGGATGTGAAAAGAGGGGAAGAATTTTCGAAAATAAAGTAAAAGATTTTAAAATGATTAAAAGAAATTTTGAAAATTTGGTGAATGATATTCGAAAATTAAAGTTGGGAAAGAAATAAAGTGATTTTGAAATTAGAAATCAAAAAGATATGATTGAAAACTATTTTGAAAAAGATGTGATTAAAAAGATATGATTGAAAAGTTATGGTTTTAAAGAGATATGATTGAAAAAATATGATTGAAAAACAATTTAAAAAGATTTGATTTTTAAAATTAATGACTTGGCTAACAAGAAATTTAAAAAATATGATTCAGACATTAAACCTTTCTCAACAGAAAAGGCAACATACTTGAAATGTTGAATCAAATCATTAATTGTTAGAAAGTATTTTTGAAAATGGAAAGAAATTGATTTTGAAAATATATGATTGAAAAGATATGGTTTGAAAAAGATTTGATTTTGAAAAATTATGGAAACTTGAAAAAAATTTGAATTAAAAACAAAATCTTCCCTCTTGTGCCATCCTGGCATTAAACGCCCAGAACGGTATCCATTCTGGCGTTTAACGCCCAGAACGGTACCTTTTTGGGCGTTAAATGCCCAGCCAGGTACCCTGGCTGGCGTATAAACGCCAGTTTTCCTTCCTCACTGGGCGTTTTGAGCACCCAGCTTTTTCTGTGTAATTTCTCTGCTGTATGTTCTGAATCTTCAATTCTCTATATTATTGACTTGAAAAGACACAAATTAAGAATTTTTTTTGAATTTTTAATGATGAGGAATAATCAAAATGCAACTAAAATCAAATAAACAATGCATGCAAGACACCAAACTTAGAAGTTTGTATACTATTGACACTAACAGATTGAGAATGCATATGAGAAACAACAAAACACTCAAGACAAGAGAATTTAAAGATCAGAGCAAGGAAATCATCAAGAACAACTTAAAGATCAATGAAGAATATAATGCATGTAATTTTCGAAAATTAGAAGAATAAAGACATGCAATTGACACCAAACTTAAAATTAGACACTAGACTCAAACAGGAAACATAAAATTATTTTTGGTTTTTATGATTTTGTAAAATTTTTTTGTGATTTTTCGAAAATTATATGGAAAAGAAAATAAAGAGATTCAAAATTTTTAATAAGAATTCCAGGAATCATTCAATGTTAGTCTAAAGCTTTAGTCTAAAGAAATTAGACATGGCTAGCCAAGCTTCAGTAGGACATTACATTCAAGAGCTAAATTGATGAGAATCAATCAGCTTTGGTGATGATGAAAACATCACCTTGAAACTCTAGAATTCATTCTTAAAAATTCTGAAGAAAAATACCTAATCTAAGCAACAAGATGAACCGTCAGTTGTCCAAACTCGAACAATCCCCGGCAACGGCGCCAAAAACTTGGTGCACGAAATTGTGATCATCAATGGCGCCATCAACATGGTACGCTGACGATTGGATTTTTGACGGTTTAGAATTTCACAAATGAAATCTCGTCGAAGTATAGTCTCTAAACCAACAATAATCCTCTCATACAAAAATTTGTTTGTCACAAGTACAAACCCCTAAAATCAATCAACAAAAGGGTTAGATAACTCAAGAGTCACTAATTACTCAACCAAAGCCAAGAGGAACAAAAGCTACACTAAAATCCTACCAAGCATTTCATCAAACACTTGGAAGGCACAAAAGAAAAGCGAAGCAATTTGACAACAAGAAGAGAATCTAACAACAATTAAAAGAAACACAATTATTATGAATTACCTTGAATTGAATTGAAAGAAAGTAGAAGGAACAATATTAAATCTACAACAAAATATAAGAACAACATAAAAGAGATTACACCAAAAGAATAGGAGAAGGATGAATGTAACTACAAGGAATTGAGAAGACAGAAGTAGAAGAAGATGAATCTAAATCTAGATCTAAGAACTAAACCTAATCCTAATCCTAATTCTAGAGAGAAGTGAGAGCTTCTCTCTCTAGAAACTAGTTCTAACTACTTCTAAAACTAAACTATGACTAATGGTAACTAACATGTGTTTCCCTCTTCATTCCTTGGGTTAAATAGCATCATAAATGAGTTGGATTGGGCCCACAAGGCTTCTAAAATCGCTGGCCACGTTTTGCTTCAAGTGGACTAGGTGGCAGCAACGGCGCGTGCGCGTACTTTGCGCGTGCGCGCCACCATACGTGTAGCAACTATGGCAAATCTTATATCGTTTCGAAGCCCCGGATGTTAGCTTTCTAACCCAACTAGAACTGCATCATTTGGACCTCTGTAGCTCAGGTTATGGTCGTTTAAGTGCGAAGGGGTCGGCTTGACAGCTTTTCGGTTCTTTCATTTCTTCATGAGTTCTCCAACTTTTCATGCTTTCTTTCTTCATTCCCTTGATCCAATATTTGCCTCCTAAACCTTAAATCACTTAACAAACATATCAAGGCATCTAATGGAATCAAGGTGAATTAAATTTATTTATTTTAAGTCCTAAGAAGCATGTTTTCACTCTTAAGCACAATTAAGGGAGAATATACAAAACCATGCTATTTCATTGAATAAATATGGGTAAAAGGTGATAAAATCCCCTAAAATCAATACAAGATAAACCGTCAAATTGGGGTTTGTCAACCTCTCCACACTTAAACCTTAGCATGTCCTCATGCTAAACCAAGAATGGAATAAGGGATATGACACTTATTCAATGTAAATAAACTATATGCATCTATCTATATGAATGCAACTAAATGCAAAATGATTCTACCTACTTGGTTAAAATAAATCAATCTCCAAGACATACATGCACAAGTAGGGCTTAAGATCATATAACGATTCATGAGTCCTACCAATTGAAGTATAAACATGAAGTTCACATAGACTTGCAAGAAGAACGCTCATGAAAGCCGGAAATCAAGGAGTTGAGTATCGAACCCTCACCGGAAGTGTTTGTACTCTAGTCGCTCGGTGTTTGGGGTTGATTCTCTCAATTCTCCCCTAATCATGCTTTCCAAGATTTGTTTTTCATCTAATAATCAACAATTATTTAATGCATTCATACATGTATCATGAGGTCTTTTCTTTAGGTTGTAATGGGGCTAGGGTCAAGGTAGGATCATATATGGCTAGTGGACTTAGGATTTGAATCTTTGATTAACTTAAACTTTCCCACCTAACCTATATAATGACCTATACAATTAAGTACTAATCTAACTACCCATTCCTCACTTTTTCACATACCCATGCATTTTCTATTCATTTCACAACACTTATGCATTGATTTTATTCGAACTTCACTTTGGGGCATTTTGTCCCCTTTATTGCTTTTTCTTTTTCTTTCTTTTTTTTTCTTTCTTTTCTATTTTCATATATATCATTTTTTTTCTTTTATTTTTCTCATTTTCATTTTTTTTTCTAGAATATCAATGCATAAGGTCTTACATTTAATCAACACATGAGTATGTACCCGATTCCCAAATATAAGAGTACAAAACAAAACACATCTTTTTACCTCAACCAATGTCCCTCCCAAGTTTCCCACACTTGAATGATGCTCACACACACTATCCTAAGCTAATCAAAGATCCAAATAAAGGACATTTATTGTTTTTCACTTTAAGGCTTGCAATGTGCTAAAATTGACAATAAGTGGGTTAAGCATAGGCTCAAATTTGGTTACAATGGAGAGTAAAAGGTAGGCTATTTGGGTAAGTGAGCTAATGAAATAATGGCCTCAATCATATAAATGCATAAATACACAAAATAATGGACATAAAGAATCAAACAAATCAAAGATTACAATCATAGAAGGAGAATAATGCACACAAGAATGGAAAAATAAGTGGTTATAAGATGTAACCACACCAATAGGCTCAAAACTCGCAAGCTTGTGTTCTTAGCTCAAAAACCATGTTCCAAAATACATTATTTCAAGCAAGTTCAACAAAAATTTTTCAAATTGGTAGGTTGCCCTAAAATGGTTTCTTGGGAAAGAAATCATCACTCTAACCAAGTAGTCCTAATAAGAAGAAGGTAGTAAAATATCATGCAACCTATCATGCAATGCAATAGCTAATCTAACAAAGAAAATAAAAAATTTGGTGTTGAAAAAGAAGATTGTTACCCATGGAGATCGGTCAGACGACCTCCCCACACTTGAAGATTGCACCGTCCTCGGTGCATGCAAAGGAGAGAAAGGTGGACGGGTTGCTACAATTGATGAGCTCCTTCAAAAGGTTGTGCGGATGACTTGTTTGTTGCCCCCTACGAAAGCTTTTTCTTTCTCCCTCCTTGGTATGAAGCAAGCTATGGTCATCTTGTAAATCTCAGTCAGGCGAATTCAAATGGTTATGGAGGATTGATAATTAAAAGATGAATAAAACATAAAATAAAGATAGAGATACTTATGTAATTCATTGGTGAGAATTTCAGATAAGCGTATGGAGATGCTTTGTCCATTCTGTCTCTCTGCTTTCCTACTGTCTTCATCCAATCCTTCTTACTCCTTTCCATGGCAAGTTGTATGTTGGGCATCACCGTTGTCAATGGCTACAGTCCCGTCCTCTCAGTGAAAATGTTCAATGCGCTCTGTCACAGTACGGCTATTCATCTGTCGGTTCTCGATCATGTCAGAATAGAATCCAGTGATATTTTTGCGTCTGTCACTAACGCCCCACAATCGCAATTTTGAAGCTCGTCACAGTCATTCAATCCCTGAATCCTACTCAGAATACCACAGACAATGTTTAGACTTTCCGGATTCTCAAGAATGGCTGCCAATGGATTCTAGTTTATACCACGAAGATTCTGATTAAGGAATCCAAGAGATATCCACTCAAGCCTTGTTTGCATGTGGAACGGAAGTGGTTGTCAGGCACGCGTTTATAAGTGAGAATGATGATGAGCGTCACATAATCATCACATTCATCAAGTTCTTGGGTGCGAATGAATATCCTAGAACAAGAATAAGCTGAATCGAATAGAAGAACAATAGTAATTGCATTAATACTCGAGGTACAGCAGAGTTCCACACCTTAATCTATGGTGTGTAGAAACTCCACCGTTGAAAATACATAAGTGATAATGGTGATCATTGGCTTCGGCCCCAGAGAGGGAACCAGAAGAACCAAGATCGATCCCAAGATCTAAAGTGATCCAAAGATGAAAATACAATAGCAAAAGGTCCTATTTATAGAGAACTAGTAGCTTAGGGTTTACAAAAATGAGTAAATGACGTAAAAATCCACTTCCGGGCCCACTTGGTGTGTGCTTGGGCTGAGCATTGAAGCTTTCATGTGTAGAGACTTTTCTTGGAGTTAAACGCCAGCTTTTGTGCCAATTTGGGCTTTTAACTCTTACTTTTGTGCCAATTCCGGCGTTTAACGCCGGGAATTCTGAAGCTGACTTGGAACGCCTGTTTGGGCCATCAAATCTCGAACAAAGTATGGATTATTATATATTGATGGAAAGCCCAAGATGTCTACTTTCTAACGCAATTGAGAGCGCACCAATTGGGCTTCTGTAGCTCCAGAAAATCCACTTCGAGTGCAGGGAGGTCAGAATCCAACAGCATCTGCAGCCCTTTTCAGCCTCTGAATCATATTTTTGCTCAAGTCCCTCAATTTCAGCCAGAAAATATCTGAAATCATAGAAAAATATACAAACTCATAGTAAAGTCCAGAAAAGTGAATTTTAAATAAAAACTAATAAAAATATAATAAAAACTAACTAAAACATACTAAAAACATACTAAAAACATACTAAAAACA
>NC_029779.3:32424546-32463102 GCF_000817695.3 Arachis duranensis
AGAGTACCCGTGATTAAAAAAAAGGGGAAAATGTAGCGTGATAGAAGGGAAATGAGTAAAATATAAGAAACATTTAGAGAGATAAGGGACGACCTAAGGGGGTCAGTCTAAGTGTATTAGCATCGTAAGTTGGCGGCATTCCATGTTCTCGGGACTTCGTCGCCGTTGAGTCGTTCGAGTTTATATGCTCCCTTTCCGATAGTCGTTTCGTCGTAGGACAAGGTCGTCGGGTGCAAAGTCTCGTTTGATGACGCCGTGGTTGTACCTTAAGCTGATTCTTTGTTTTAGGGCTAGTTCTCTGATATGAGATATGCTTCTTTCTTCGTCGATGAGGTCGTGTTCCACTTCTTCGTCGTTCCCTCCGACCGTTTTTCTGGGGCTTGGGTCTCCTATCTCCACTGGGATGACGGCCTTTATACCGTATGTTAATTGGAACGGTGTTTCCCCTGTGGTCGTTTGGGGTGTTATTTGGTATGACCATAGGACCGAACCGAGTTCGTCGGCCCATAGTCCTTTGGCTTCGTCGAGCCGTTTCTTGAGTCCTTTGACGATTATTTTGTTTGCGGATTCCACCTGTTCATTTGTTTGGGGGTGTTCTACCGAGCTAAAATGGTGGGATATGCGTTGTCCTTCTAGGAATTCTCTGAATTTTTTGTCAGCAAATTGGGTTCCGTTGTCCGAGATAACGATCTCAGGGTTCCCGAATCGGGTGATGATCTGTCGCCAGAGGAATTTTTGGCATTGGGTTTCCGTGATGGAGGCCAGGGGCTCGGCCTCGATCCACTTGGTGTAATAATCTATGGCGACGATGAGATATCGGAGTTGGCCAGGTGCCGTAGGAAGGGATCCGACGAGGTCGATTCCCCAGTTGCCGAATAGCTGCTCTGCCGATATGATGCTGAGCTGGTGCGGGGCGGCCTGGTGGATGTTGGCGTGCCTTTGGCATTTATCGCATTTTTTACTAACTGCATGGAGTCCCGGATAACCGTGGGTCAGAAGTAACCGGCTCGGATGACTTTCTGGGCGAGGGTTTTACCTCCGATGTGGTGGCCGCAACAACCTTCGTGGATTTCGCGGAGTATGTACTCCGTGTCCCCGGGTTCGACGCATTTGAGAAGGGGTTGCGAGAGTCCGCATTTGTATAGTTGTCCTGCGACAACCGTGTAGTTGGCGGGTTCTCTTTTTGTCCGTTTCTCCTCTTTGGGGTTTTCAGGTAGTGTTCCGTTGAGGAGGTATTGTAGGATAGGGTAGGTCCATGATTCTTGGCTAGAGAGTGTCAACCAAGCATTAGCCGTTGTGGATATGGACGGCGATTTGACGACTTCCTGAATTAGCGATTTGTTGCCGTGTCTTGGTTTGGTGCTAGCTAACTTGGAGAGGAGATCCGCTCTGGTGTTTCGTTCTCTAGGAACGTGTCGTATGGTGATGTGATTAAACCCTTCTTTTAATTCGTTCACCTTGGCGAGGTATTGTTGGAGTAAAGAGTCTCTTGTTTGGTAGTCTTCGTTGATTTGGGAGCTGACAACCTGTGAATCGGTGCTTACTTCCAGGACTTTTGTTCCGACGTCTTTGGCTAGGGCTAGGCCTGCCAGGAGGGCCTCGTATTCTGCTTGATTATTAGAAACTGGAAATTCATATTGTACTGACTATTCAATTATGACCCCGTTTTGGTTTTCGAGTATGACCCCGGCACCTCCGGAGGTGACGTTTGATGAGCCGTCGATATGCAGCTTCCATGACTCGGGAGTGGGGTTTCCGAGAGTCATTTCGGCGATGAAGTCGGCCATGGCTTGTGCTTTGATTGCGTTTCGGGGTTCAAACTTGATTTGGAATTGGGACAGCTCGATGGACCATGCTAGCATTCTTCCCGCTAGGTCGGGCTTTTGTAGTACCTGTTTGACCGCTTGGTCGGTCCGGACCGTCACGGGATGGGCCTGAAAGTATTGTCGTAAGCGTCGGGAGGCCGTGAGGAGCGCGAAGGCGAGTTTTTCTAGACGTGAGTAGCGAGTTTCCATGTCTTGCAAGACTTTGCTTATAAAGTATACGGGTTTTTGTTCTTTCTTCTCGTTTTCGCGGATGAGTGCTGCTGCGAGTGCTTCTTCTGTTATGGAGAGGTATAAGTAGAGTGTCTCCCCTATTTGGCGTTTGGTGAGGATTGGTAGTTTTGCTAGGACTCTCTTGAAATGTTGGAACGCTTCTTCACATTCTGTCTCCCATTTGAAGGGGGCTCCTTTCTTCATCAGTTTGAAGAAAGGGACTGCTTTTTGAGCCGATGCTCCGAGAAAGCGTGATAGCGCCGTCAGTCGGCCGGTGAGCTTTTGGATGTCGTTAAGGTTTTTTGGGCTCGTCATCTCAAGGACGGCGTGACATTTCTCCGGGTTTGCTTCAACTCCGCGTTGTGTGATCATAAAGCCGAGGAACTTCCCTGCCTCCATCCCGAAGGCACATTTTGCCGGGTTGAGTCGCATTTGGTGCTTTCGTAGGGTGTTCATTATGACCTTGAGGTCGTTGATGAGTTGTTCGCTGGATTCGGTCTTGGCGAGCATGTCGTCTATGTAAACTTCTAGTTTGCTTCCGGATAGGTTTTGGAATATCTTGTTGAAAAGTCTTTGGTAGGTGGCTCCGGCGTTTTTCAGGACGAAGGGCATCATTATGTAGCAGTATGTCCCGTCTGGGGTGATGAATGCTGTTTTTTCCTCGTCAGGTCGGTACATCAGAATCTGGTTGTAGCCAGAGTATGCGTCCATGAAGCTGAGGTATCGATGGCCAGATGCGGCATCTACTATCGTCGATGTTTGGTAGTGGAAAGGCGTCTTAACTTGCCTTTTTACCTCGGCGGCTCGGTCTGGTGACATCTTTCGTCTCCTTTGTGCTACTGGTTTGGCTTTGGGGTCCACGGCTAGCCGGTGGGACATTAGGTCGGGGTTTATTCCCGGCATGTCGGCTGGTGTAAATGCGAACAAATTTCTATTTTGTTTCAGGAGTTGGGAAAGGTCTTCTTTAAGGTCATATGGGAGGTTCCTGTTAATGAAGGTGTATTCTTCTTTGGTCGGCCCTATTTGTAGTTTTTCCATGTCGCCTTCTGGCTTTGGCCTGGGTTGGCCATCTTGTCGAGCGTCCAGATCGGCTAGGAATATTCCGACCGCATCCCAGGATTTCTTTCGTAGAGCTAGGCTGGTGGTGTCGCACTCTGCTACGACCTCCCGGTCTCCGTGGATAGTACCGATGGAGCCGTCTTCGGTTCTGAACTTCATGAGGAGGTATTTGGTAAAGATGACGGCGAAAAAGTCATTGATTGTTTTTCTTCCGAGAATCACGTTGTAGGCGGTGGAGTCTTTTAGGACTACGAATTCAGATAGGATTGTCTTCTTCTGGTTACTTGTCCCTATGGTGATGGGGAGGGTGATTGAGCCGTCCGGTTTAAGAAAGTTGTCTCCGAGTCCGGTGACACCGTTGCGGTGTGTTTGGAGGTTGTCGTTGTGGAGCCCGAGTTTGTCGAAGGCTCCTTGGAAGAGGATGTTTGAGTCTGCACCGGTGTCCACCAGTATCCTTCGTACTAGTCCTGTTGCAATCCTTGCCGAGATGACGAAAGGGGTGTCTTCAGCCGAGGTGCCGTGCTGGCAGTCCTCAGGTAGGAAGGTTATCGTATTGGCGGCCGCGGTGGTTGGAGTTTGGTTTCTGACGGCCATCACTTTGAGATCTTTTTTCAGTGTTAATTTTGACTTCCCCGATACGTCTTTGCCTATGATGACGTTTACTATGATGGTTGGGTCTTCCTCTGGGCTTCCCCTAGGGGGTTGTTTTTGCGTTCTTGGGTTGCGCCCTTCTCTTTCTGGTGACCTGTCTCTCTCCGCACGTTTTGGTTCTCTGATGAATTTGGCGAACTCTGAGAGCTTGCAATCTCGTATGGCTTGTTCGAGGGCGTCTTTAAGGTCGAAACAGTCTTGTCCTGTGCCCGTATCCTCGGTGGTAGTCGCAGTAAAGGGTTTTGTTGCCTCCCGTTCTTTCTTTGAGTTGTCGGGCTTTCGGTATGATGCCTCGATCTGCTATTTGGTGGTATATCTTGGTAATTGGAGCTGTCAGGGGCTTGTAATTAGAGAATTTGCCGATTCTTGGTGGTCGGCTTGTGTTTGTCAGTTTGGGGTGGTCCCTTTGATTTTCTCTGGGTGGTGGGTTATGTCGTGGTGCCGGGTTGCCGTGTTGGGTGTGGTTGTGTTGCCGCTTGTTGGCAGCGACGACCTGGCTGACCTCTTCGTCATTTATGTAATCTTTGGCGACGTTTTGGATCTCGTGCATGGTCCAAACGGGTTTGGTGGTAAGGTGTTTGCGGAAGTCTTCGTTCATGAGCCCGTTGGTTAAGCAAAGGCTTGCGACTGAATCCGTGAGCCCGTCGACCGTTAGACATTCGTCGTTGAAGCGGTCGAGGTATTTCCTTGTGGATTTGTCCTGTTTTTGTGTGACCCCTAGCAAGCTGATGGGGTGTTTAGCTTTAGTGATTCTGGTCGTGAACTGGGCCATGAATTTCGTGTGATGTCATGGAAACTAGCTATGGATTCGTTCGGGAGGGCGTTGAACCATTTGATTGCTGGCCCGGCTAGGGTCACCGGGAAGGCCCTGCATCGGACAGCGTCGGCCACTCCTTCTAGGTTCATCTTGGCCTCGAAAGCCGTTAGATGTTCTTGGGGATCTTTGGTTCCGTCGTACTTCATGTCAGTGGGTTTATCGAAACCTTTGGGGAGTTTTGCTTTCAAGATCCTTTCCGTGAAAGGTGTGGCTCCCATTATCGTGTGGTCGTTTCTTGTGCGCTTGGTCTCTCGGTGCCCCCGATCTTCGTCCGAGTCGTGCTGACGACTCAGATCTCGGGAAGCGCTGCGGTTGTACCTTTTGCTGTATCACCGTTCTGGCGATTTTTCTCACCTGTGGTCGCACGAGGTGCTGCGATCATCTCTCCTGTCATGTCGCCGAGTTGGCGATCTGCCATGGCGAGATTTTGATCTGGAAGTTGCATGGCTTCCGTGTTCTTTATTGTATCTTTCCTTGGCGGTCAATCTGCCTTCGAGTTCCTGGACCCCGAGGCAGAGATCTTGGATGATTTGTGCCGTTTTGTCTCCTGTTTTCTCAGGGTGTCGCGGTTCCGTGACGATGTGGTCATTTTCCTTATTCTGTGTATGGTGGATGGTGCTTGCTATCCTTCCTTAGTTTGCGACCTCCTGGTGTTCTGGGGCGGATTCCTTATTCGAGAGTCATCCCGGCTTGGGGAGGCTTCTTCAAGTACGTCCCCCATTCCGGTTCAGTCGGCGCAAGTTCCCCACAGACGGCGCCAATGTATAGGATGTCTCTTGTACGTGTTGAGGGATGGATCGGGAACTTGTGGGTTGAGGCGGATGACGGATAGCTTGACTAGAGCAATGGGGGGAGGTACCTGCAAAGACACTCCGACGCTCAAGTCAGAATGGATCTGAGAGGTATAAGGTGTGAGGGAATGAATGAATACCTGGGGGGACCTGGGTCCTCTATTTATAGGTGATGGTAGTTATCTTATCTTATCTTGCTTGGCTAAGATAAGGGAGACGTTTGAATTCGAAAGTCGGTTATGAATTCCAGAGGGCCGGCTTCGGACCCTCTAGAAAGGCAAGACGGGCTGGACCCGGGTAATTGGGTTTGGGCGTAATCCCGGGTCATGAATCCGTGGGCTGGATCCGTAACAAATATAATTAGCAACGGATTTTTAATTTATTTTTTTTAATGAAGTTAACTTTTAATTCAATGATGAATTTGTAACTATCATTTCCGTCACCTAAATAACTTTTTTGATTGATTAGTGATCGATTATTGCTTTTCTCTTGCATATTTGCGATTTGAAATTTTAGCATTGCCAACCCGTTCATGTAAAAAATTCTTAATCATTGAGTCAAGATGATCATTTGCTAATTTTATATTTTTGTTTATATAAAAATCAATTGTATTTAGTGATATATAAATACTGACTTATAACACAACTTTAATCACTTCACTCATATCATCTAATGACCAATCCTAATTTCTCCTCTCGAGACTCCATCTCTCTGTGTCTTTCCACCAAAAATTCGTGCTCTCTACTCAGGTACTTCCCTCTCTGGCTACTCTCCTTACTGGTGCTCTATGTTCGTACTCGCGTTGAGCGCCGTGCTCATATTCATAAACTAATAATGATGTTGTTGCAATAAATGAAATATAATGTTCATAGATTTATAATAATTTTATTTATATTTGTATTATTAATTTAAGTAAATTTTTTTATGTAGAATTGAATATTTAATAGTTGTGCTGTTTGTGTTAAATTTTTAATTTATATATTTATTAAGTTATATAATAATATTGCATCTTTTTACTAATTTACAAATAGAATCAAATACCCACGAATTAAAAACAGATAGAATTAAAATTGACATATTCTCAATTTATACTTAAAAACAGATAGAATTAAAATTGACATATTCTCAATTTATACGTAAAATTAAAGTTAGATTTAAATCATATTCTATTTATCCATTGTTATCTCTATTAAATAATAGTTAATTAGTTACGTATCATATTTTGCAGCAAATTAGTAACAATTTTTCAACTGCTATTTGGTAGCTAATTAGCCCATTTCTAGCAGTAAAATAATTTTCTTATTGGCGTAATTATTTGTATCATACTATCACGTAGCCTCATCAAAATTAGACCAAATATTTATTTATTTGTTTATTTTAATTTCATCTACAAACTACATGGAACGTGTACAGTGGCACATAAGAAGAACTTCTATTTCCTTAAAAAAATGACACCGATATTTATCTTTGGACTTATTATTTGACTGATTAATTAGGACACGACGACAATACAAAAAATGCGGCATTGGGTCAAGTCAAGCATGGCAAATACGCAACCAGTTGTAGCCGCAATTGTTGTTGCTATGTTCCTCTATTTCCCACCAAAAGCATCAATCCGTAACCCCATTCTTGACCTAGATATGTTCAGGCTAACTAGTAACTAATAACACCAGAAAGCATAAAAAAAATAGACTAAAGCTGGGTTTGGTAAAACTTTTTCAGGAGGTGCTTGTGCTTTTAAAAAGCACAAGCACGTCATTTTGCGTTTGGTAAATTAAAAAGCTCAACTGCTTGTGCTTGCGGCTTTTAAAAGTTAGGGGTGCTTTTGAAAGCACCTAGGAGGGAGCTTTTCAAAGCTGGCTTGTGCTTTTCAAAATTTAAAAGTCTAATATAACCTCATATGTTAACTAATTTTCAAATTTAATGTTTGCATTTATGTCTATTATAGTATTTTTAAATTTTAAAAGCTATTTTACCAAACACAATTGATGTTACTTATGTTTATTAAAAGTTGTTTTTGATTTGATTTACCAAACATAAATGCTACAACTTTTAAAAAGCCATCTTTTAAAAGTTAACTTTTATAAGCTACTTTTAAAAAGTAAAAGCTTTACCAAACTAAGCCTAATACTACGTAATTTATTTTTTTAGACAATATTAGTAGAAAAGTTTTAAATTATTTTATTTATTTTAAATTTTAAATTTTAAATCATAAATTTTTTATTTTAAATTATAAATTATAAATCTAAATATTAAAATTAGTTAATATTAACTAACTAAAAATTAAATTTCTATATTTTTTTAAAAAATATATTAAAATTTAAAGCTATACAATAAACCAGAAAAATAAAAAGAACAAGAAGTATTAATAATTAGTGATTTTATATACTATCCAAAAAGTATTTTAGCAATTAAGTTCGTAATTAAAATAAATAAATAAACAACAGCATCTATTATTCTATTTCAAAACATGGTCATTTACTCATTTATGTCAATTTATGAAGAGAATATTGCCTAATAATTGCTTTTGATCTATATATATTCCTGTAATTATATGAAAAATGAACACTTAAAAAGTAGGTAGTTCAATTGCTACTTGATAAGTTATCACACTATAAGAAATTTGGCAGATAGCAGTAATTTTTACTACCGTGATTAATTATAATTGCTGGAAAAAAAATTAGCGGCAGTTTTTGTTAAACCGCTATGAAATTATATAGCCCTTACATGCATGTTTATATGTCTCTATTTTTATTAGTATTTAAATTGAGTTTATCCGTATTTATTTTATGTTATATATACTAAAAACTTATTTTAAAAGATTTGTTTGAATTATTGTTACTTAAAATGTGATACTAATTTTGTATTTGTTTTACTGTAAGAAAAAATAAACTAGAATATTAAAAAAAGAGCAAAAAATTCAAATAAGCTAAGGTGAGAAAATTTTTACACAAATCCCCCAAATCAAAATTTGGCTCATGAATCAACCAATGTACGTTTCTATATAGTTGGAACTAGATCAATTCGAACTCAATTTACATATAATTCGAATCACTTTGATTCGAATTATACACACACGCACACACTACAGAGTAATTCGAATCAAGGTGATTCGAACTACACACGTACGCGTTTTCAAGTAATTCGAATTTGATTGATTCGAATTATTCATGGTATAATTCGAATTATGTTGTTAAAAATTAATAATTTATTAAAAAAATTTATTAAAAAATTAATAATTTAAAAATTAAAAAATATAAATATATTTTATTTCATACATTAAAAAAAATTAACAAAATATTTAATTACGAAACTTTTTTAAAATATTAATGAGCTATCAATTCGAATTCCATACAATACTCTTTTGTCCATTTTTAATACTCTTTTGTCCATTTTTAATAGCTCATGAATATTTTTTAATAAATTTTTTAAATAAATTTATTTAAATTATACTACAAAAATATTTTATTCTATGCAAAACAATTTTTAAAAAAATAGCTTAAAAAATAATAGGAGTACTATAACAATTTGTAATGTTCTAATGACTTAGGTAAATACATGCATGTACTCAAAGTTTAAATAAAATACTCTACATTAATTTAGAAATGGAAGAAAATATTTTTTTTCCATACAAAACAATTAAAAAATATATTTTATTCTATACAAAATAATTTTAAAAAAATGGCTTAAAAGATATTATGAGTACTATAAAAGTTATAATATTCTAGTGATTTAGGTAAATACATGATAAAAATATATTTTCTTTAATTTCGAAATTATTATTGATTAAGTAAAGTATTTCTTTAATGTCCTAAGGCATTAGGGTATTACAAATTTTTTAGAGTACTTCTAACATCTTTTAAGCTATTTTTTAAATTATTTTGCATAGAATAAAATATTTTTTTGTGGTATAAAATATTTATTCTCAGTTTTAGTTAGTTTTTAGTTTTTAGTTTGTAGCTGTCCTCTATCTCTAGTCTGTATTTCTAGACCAAAAATTGGGTCCAAATTCAGCCCAAAATCGCCCCCAGCGTTTTCTGCGTTTGGCGCATGTGCGCGTCAGGTACGCGTGCACGCCGCTCTTCGCTGGTCAGCTCCTTAATTTGTTGTGTTCCTTCCATTTTTGCAAGCTTCCTTTCCATCCTCTAAGCCATTCCTGAATGGGATAAAGAATAATTAAAAATACAGAATTTAAAGGTTTAGAAAGCAAGTTTTCAAGCATAGAACAACTGTATGAATAAGTATTTAGTACAAGATAAACCATAAAATAGTGGTTTATCAGGTCTACACCCTGTGTTAGGGTTCATATGGTTCTAAGAAATTAGAGAAAGAAGAGGATGAACAGTGATTTCATTATTCCCTTTTCTTATATTTATTTCAAAAAATTTTATAATGAATATTTCTATTTTTCACGGTGTCACCTCAAATTAGCCACATCATACAATACCGTGTCACATGACCTCTACTACCGCCAAAAAATTTACTCAGACTACGAAAGGGTAGAATTAACAATAGAATTTTATATTCACGTATGCAAATGACTTATTAAAAAATTGACTCCTTATAATAATTCGGATGTATTTTTCTTTATTTTTCCAAAATAATAAAAATCTCCATTATGCAGACAAAACCCACGCACCTCATGCATCACATAATATGATATATGAGCACGATCTTATCATTTTTTTTTTCAATAACAATGGTGCATACATGCAGAAAATTAAAGTATATGTCAGTACTTTTTTGAAAACTAAAAATAAAGCATGTTAAATAACAAAAACCAGAAATAAATCCAAAACTCTACTCATCCTAAATTTAATAAAATGGTAATGTAAGAGAGATAAATATTTATTAATGATGCCATGTATGATTTAAGGAACTGATCATAGAGGGGGGAAAAATTATTTTAGTTCCCCATTCTAGAAGAGAATAAATCCAGTTTGGAGCACATACAAATAACAAAGTGAAGATATGAACAAAGAAAACTTAGCAAAATAGATGCTTGCAGTTGGTTCCATAAACCACCATAGGTACTAGCTAGTATTGAATTATTGGAAACAAATGCTGGTTGATGTTGATCTGGACACTACAAAAAGCAACAAACATTGCAATCTATATTATTTCAACAAGACAAGTAGACAACAATTTTTGATAGTTCAACCCCCACGGACCAAAGTCTCCATTGCATTAGCATAAAAAGAGTGTGTCAAATGCTCAAGAAAACATATATAAGTACTGGCACCTGCTCAATCTTACACTTAGATGTTCATTTTTCCAACAAGACTACCGAAACTAAGAAACTAGCTACATAACAATATTCAATTGAAAAAATGTGAAAATCCTGAAAAAAAAACGAAAAGGAAAAAGACCTTAGAATTTTGGTTTGCATTCTTGACACCTATGATATGTGTGATAATTATCATTATCATCATCATTATTAACGATGTCTGTATTGTAAAAGCAACAACTTGAGTATAACAAATATACATAGAATGAAATGGCATGTCAGCATTGTTTATTTATTTTTAAAAACTTATTCCTTAGGTCAAGGTCACTAGTGCGATGCTTATTGATATGCACAATCCTCCTATGCCTAATGCAATATTGTTTAATACATACAGACAAAGAGATATATATTTTGATTAAGATAGACTCACTTTAACATATTTTGATTTCTTATCCACCGATGTTTCATCCTTATATTTGTGGATTTTCGTAAACGATTCTAACTGCGTTGGAGTCCTCTTTAATAATTTTTTCTACCAAATATATAAATTAAAAAAATATATATGAGTATGAACTACCAATTAAAGTGTATAACATTATAACATAAAAGATCTAAGTTGTTCTATAACATTACCAAATTAGCTGTTGGGTAACGGAAATTAAACCAGTAATATGAAGAGCCGCTACAAACCCACTGTAATCAAATGTTCGATTTAACTTGTCTTGCGCACTCTTTTATAGAAACCAGCATCAGTATCCCAATAAGTACAAAGAGCATCCCATATAACTTCTCCTATTTATTGAGGTTTGACACTACTTGCACGAGCTTTTTCCAACAAGTTTTTTAGTAAAGCAGCGCCTCGCTTCTCAAAATTTTTTTGAGTCCAATAAAGATTTGGAGGAATGAACTGATATTTTCTCTGAATAATCAATGCAAGTAAGAATAGTTGTAAGTTGATATATATTAAAATTTTCAAACTTAGAACAAACTCTTAATCTACTAAAGATTAAATATCTCTCTAATACCTACTTCGAATTTTTTCTACCAAAATTTTCTAGTAGCATATAGTATTTTTTTCCCTGAAGGCCACGGTTTAGAGTAATATCCTTTAGTAATGTCCGTAATCGCATGAACCGTAGTAGGTGAAGGTAAAAATTTGCATATGTTACTTAATATCAATCGGAATGTAATATAAGAGATTAACTTCAAAAAATAAAAATGTTAAAACATACCCATCCCCTGCTAAGTCCAATTTTAGCCTCCTTTGACTTGTCTCAACATTTGAAGACGCGAGTAGATAACACTCCAATTTGATTGCCTTCGTTTTCAACTTCATTGTTAGGTACTTGCTCTCTTTGATTTGATATTGGTTGAGCGTTTTTAGAGGTACTTGGATTAGGAGTTAATGACGGAAGTGCATTGACTATAGCAGATGGAGTAATAGTAGAATTGGATGTCATTGGTTCTTCTAAACTTTCAGCAAGACATGTCAGTTTCACCTTTTTTATTTTACTGGTGGATGTCATCTTTTGTTTTCTTTTTCTTTTGTCATTATCAGACATCTGCAATTAAATTTAAAACTAGTTAACATGTATATATGTAAAGGAAAAATTCAAATAAGACAATAATCAAGTACCAATCACATAACCTAATAATAAGCAATTATTATCTTTTTACAAATGTCAAAGAAAAAATCACCCGAATGAGATAGACAAATAATCATTATTATCACTATCACTGTAATCAATATTGTTTTGATTCTCATCATTGTTATCTTCTTCATTATCATCAAGCAATATATCCATTTGATCATCTTCACTGTCATATTCAAAATCATTGTCAAACTCAAACTACCCATTATATATGGGAACTGCATTTACTTCATTCACTTGAACTTCTTCGTATGCACCATCCTCGACTCTTAAACTTCCTAATGGTTCATCATTTCCTATAGGTTCTTCAGGTGTTGTTTCATCTTGATATGCATGTTCTAGTGTATATCGATCATCAATTGTGCGTCTTGATTTGGTTCTGATAATAACTCATCAATTGGTTTTTTTTCTCTTATTTTTTAGGATATGGAACATAATAAACTTGAATTGCATTTTGAGCAAATATGAAAGGATCGTATCTTAAATATTCTCTAGTATGACACACCTCCACAATGCCAAGTTGTTTATTAATATTGACTCCACGTTAAGAGTACAATCAAACTATTTACACTTAAACAATACTAATCTATTCAATTCATATCCAGCGTATTCAATCTCAATTATTTCTGTAATTGCTCCATAATAATAGCTCTCCTCATTGCCATCATCGTCTCTCTTAACACAAACTTTAGCATTGAAAGTCTTTTTACCAAAACTCCAATCTTCTATGTGAAAGTTAAAACCATTTACTATATACCAAGAATAATTGTGCACTTTTTTACTAGAACCCCATGTCAAGTGGTGTAGACTTTTATTCATTAATGAATTTCTGCTATCATGAATATAGAAAAGATCCAAAATGTTAATAACTAACTTCCTTGCAAAAATGAAAATATTTAACAAGAAATACTAGGAAACTTACATAATTCTCAAACCAAGTTGGAAATTCTAATGTTATTCTTCGGCTGGTTTCATCTTGGCTGATATTTGAATTTTCATATAAATATAAATATGAGTACCCCGTAAATAAGACTACTAAACCATAAAAAATTGAGTATTTTTTAATCTAACTCGATATATTGTTCAACTTCTTCACAATCGAGTAGAACATGTAAGTGTGTAGCAACCGACTCCTGATCCTCTAAGTATCGGCTCTTAATTATCCTAGATGCACGTCCATGATGGTTGAATATTGATAAAGTTGGAAATTAAATATTGATGGCTCCACTGTCATCATTCCGGCCCATATTAGTTCTCATTGATTATACATGAGATTCAAAATAATAAGTGCAGACTGAGAGGTTTCTTGATTCATGTATGCCTCACAAATGGATCCTTTAACACATGATTTATTTTTAATCATTCGCTTTAATCTATTCTAGTACCTAAAGCAACGTAACATGTAAGCATAGAGTGGCAGCCATAAGATTGCGATTAAATGACTAAGAGCATTGAATTAGTGCTATACCTTTTAAATGGTTACATCCATCGATATTGAACTGGGCCTCCCACTCTTGCTTCATATGGAAGATGAATGGGCAAATGCTACATGCAGTTAAAAAATTTTGGAGGAAAAATTTGCTCTAACTTACATGTGGTAGTGATAATATTTTTTTGCATCAACAATAAATCATTTGCATACAAAATTGTGGAGCACAAATCCTTGAAAAATTTGCTTAATTCAACTATAGGCTTCCAGATTTGAAGTTGAAAATTGGCAAAGGCAATTGGTAACAGACATCCCATAAAGATATGATCGTCATGGCTTTTCATCCCAAATAGTTTTCCTTCTCGAATTTATGCATCTACACAAAATTAGTAGCATATCCATCTGGCGTTTTAATCTCACTAACCCTTTTATAAACTGCCCTTTTTTGTTCCATAGAGAACGTGAATTTTGTTTTGAGTTTCATGTATTTTCCATTTGGTAACACTTGCAACTCTAAATCCTTCTGTCAATAGAGTTCCTTCAAATCCATTCTTGCCTTCACATTGTCTTTAGTCTTGTCTTTAATGTCTTTTATCGTATTAAAGACATTATCAAAGACATTTTTCTCAATGTGCATTACGTCAATTAGAAATCCATTCTTTACGCCCGCCCTCGTTGCGCCATCTGTCCCTGCGCCTATCGTGCCTATGCCCTCTAGCTCTTCTTCGATTTCTGTAGCAACACATATTTCATCTTCTTCGTGGCCTTCCCTGGAAACACTTCTCCATTGTGTCTGCTTCATCAATACTCAGTAGAAGGTGCAGGATTCAATGCTGTTGAGACAAGTTATAAGTCTTCTTCCTGGACAGAGATTCCGATCTGTAAACTTGAAAGATGGTAACCACTCTACAATGCAATAGGAAAACAACCCCCAGTAGAGGATGTTGAATATCTTTTTTATTTCTCTAGGTTTCAATAACAACCCCATCATTCCAAATAGGTTGTGTGTTAAAACCCAGGTGCCTCTGCTTATGGAATTACTAATCATTGTTCCCCTTTAGCAAATCACTAACCTCGCTTACTTTTTTGCTATCTCGAATAACTCCCTTAGTTGTTCAATTATCCAATTTCTACTCAGTCTCTCCTCAATTGCTAGCAATGCTATTTAATGAGCAAGTCAGTTACCATCTCTCGGTGTCCAAGTTACTCTAGTTTCAGGCATATCTTGCAAGAATTGAAAAATGTCTCTAAGAATAGCATCAATTTCTCCAGTGACATTTCCAATCTTCATTGTTTGTACTAGGAGTAAGTTATCTGATTCCAATAGAGTTTTACCATCTTGTAAATTCTTAATTATAATAAGTTCTTTCCTAATTGCCAAAGCTTCAGCTTGTAGGCTCGGATGTACTTTGATTGATCTTGATGCTCTAGTGATGATTATTCCACTCCAATCTCTAAGGATACATGCTGATGTTGCTTTCCCTGATAAGCTGTAAAAAGCTACATTCGTGTTCATCTTCATCAATTCTATTGGTGGATCTCTCCAAATAATGTTCCTATGCTCTCTTCTGCCTGCATTTATTACTTTTCCCTCTTTATTAGTGATTGTGCTGCTAAATTCTATTACCAATTCTGTTGCTATTTGGATGACTCTGACTGGATTTATCTCTTTATCTTGAAATAAATTATGGTTCCTTTACTTCCATATTGTCCAACACATGAACCCCAGATAGCCTATTAATTCTCTGTATGGAGTTTAACAATCATCTTCCAAAAGATTTTACTGTATTATTCTCATTAGGTATGCATTGAACTCTCACTCCAAACCATGTTGGCCTTGTCTAGGAACATAATAATATTGCATGCTCCACTGATTCTTCAGCTTCCTTGCATATCCTGCAAATAGGATCATGCATTCTATTTTTCTTATATAAATTGGTGTTAACCGCTACAATATCATGCACTGCTTTCCACAAAAATAGTTCAATCTTTCGGGAAACTCTCATTCCCCAAATCTCCCTCTATAGCTCACTTAGATCCTCATTAGATTCTACTTTATTCCCCTCTTTAGCATTTTATTCATTCTTGCAAAATGATACCCCATTTTTATTGTATAATTTTTGTCTATTTTATGGGGCTAGATTTATCTATCTTCTGTATTGATCAGGCTAACTGGAGTTTTATCAATACTGTCACTGATATCTGGGTAAAAAAATTATTAAATTTTTTATGCATTCTAACTATTTCCCTCATCTAACAATTTACTCACTTTTGTAAAGTTACTATTTTCTGCTACAAGTATCTTTCCTTTTTTTTCAATCCAATTATCCTTCCACACATTTATCATTTTTCATGTTTCCTAATAAAATCTCTTCCTTTTAGTATACTCCTCCATACCCAAGAATAATTTTTAGTTGTTTTAGCCTCCCAAAAACTTTTTGCCGGAAAATAAATTGCTTTAAGCACTTTGGCTCAAATGGCATTCGACTCCTGAGCCAATCTCAAGGTTGTTGAATTCTATTTATTTCCTTCCTTTTTAATTATATGCATGTGTTTCATTTTGTTCTATCTTATATAATGCATTTAGAATTTCTCTTAGTCAAGTGCATATCGTTTCTTGTCCATCACAACGCACAATTTTAATTGTGCTTGCTCCAAAATGTGGGCAAGGGATCATGTGCCAAAAAAGAAAGGGATTAATTATAAAGAGCAAAGAGCATGACAATGTCAGTTTGGAAGGCCAAATTAACTAAGAATATTCAACACAAGCTGAGCCAAATTGCTTGAGGCCTTAGTCTAGAGGACTATTATGGCATTTTTACATTTGACAAAGCCTTGAAGGAGAAATATGTAATGAATAACAATTAATAAAAAGGGGTTGAAAGAGAAGCCAAAGGCTTTGAGTACCACTGACTAAGGATCCAAGTCAAGTGCTTGTGATGCTTATGTATCAAGCAAAATCTTAAAAACAAAGCATTTAGAGTCACGACTAGGCTCAAGGTGCAAAGCACCCCCCCCCAGAAGAAGAGAACGCCAAAGGCTCTGAGCACCAATGATGGGGAATGTTAAAAAGGCATTGTAAGCTCAAAGAGCTCCCCAATCAAGTGCTTGTGGTGTTTTTGTATCGAGAAAAACTTGAGACAAAATATTTAGAGTCATGGCTAGGTTCAAATTGTGGAAAAAAAAAAGCTTACTTCAAGGTAATTATTCAAGGAATGATTCTATAATATAATCCGAACAGAGGCCTTGAAAGATTATAACCAACTGTGTTGAATTGCGCATAAGTGAAACAGCTAACCAAACTCATTTGAATTGTATCCATTTACCCATGTATTTTAATATTTAAAATTTGAGGACTAAGGCATAATTCTTTGCTTGCATGAGGACAAGCAAGGGCTTAAGTTTGGTGTTGTGATGTATGAGCATCTTAAGTACTTTTCTTGGGCATTTCTCATAGAAAATTCATGACTTTTTCTTGGTAATTATATGATTTTCAAGACTATTCTATTAGTACTTTGATTTTATTGATTTCATGATTCTTGTAGAGAAACTTTAGGAAAAGAGAAGCAAAAGCACAAGGAGAAACCAAGAATTGAAGACAAGTGCAAAGAAAATTTGCAGATATTATCAACCCTGGCCTCTTAACACTCCAACAAGTATAACTTGAGATACAAATATCCAAATTATGCGGTTTTAGTGGCATTAGAAAGCCAACTTCTAGAAATTTCCAACGATATATAATAAGTCATACTTTCTCTCTGGCATCATGGCGCTAAACGCCGTGACATTGGCATTTAGCGCCAGTCCGTGAAGCAACCTTGGCGCCAAACGCCACGACTTCAAGTTTGGCGCCACGAATCGGTTTCGTTCTTTATCCTACGGATTAGAGTATACTGGAAAATAACTCTCTTCTAAATTGAAATCTTTTTTAAATTTGGAAAAGTTATATCACTTGAATTACAACTTGAAATTGTTTTCACATAACTCTTTAATTATTTGGATTTAACGCGATACATGACATATAATCGTCTTATTTTTAGATTTTTAGGGTTTTGTGTGGCTATTAAACTAGGATTTGAACTTAAACCCTTTAATTAGATTAAGTGACCAAGGAATTGGCGGTTGATTGAGTTAGAGGAGGATTAAATTACTAAGGAATTAGAGTCTAATCACTTAAAGTTTGCTAATTGAATATTTGCATGATCAAGGTAGAAGACAATAATTGTTAATCTGGAAATTTAAATATCTCTTATACCTTAACCATCTTTATCATATTTTTTTCTTAACCAATTTTAGTTTGCTCTTGTTTAATTTTCTGTTTTTATGTTATTTGCTATTGAAAATCCTTGATTATGATTGTCTGACTAGAATAATCAATTGACCATTGCTTGATTAATCCGTTAATCCTCGTGGGATCGGCCCTCACTCACTTGAGGTATTACTTGGTACGACGCAGTATACTTATCGGTTTGTTTGTAGTTTTCAAAATTCGCATCAGGTCCTAGCTTACCATGGCTTTCTACTCCTTGCACTCCTTCATATTATGTCCCACCTTCCACAATTAAAACAAAAGTATTCATGCAGTCTTCCATATCTAAAGTATATCCAAATGCTTGGTAAATCTTCCCTTTCTAGCCAGAATCACGTGGGAAAAGGGTTATCCACCTCTATTGCCCTTTTAACCCGCAAAACTGTCCTCATCAGCTTCTTCTCTCTTCTAGGGTCTTCAACCTCTGAAACCAAACCAAGCATGTCCCCAATAGCTTTATTAGTCTCTTTGTTCATGAACTCTAGAGGAACTCCGTGAATTTGAATCCAGAAATCGATAAAATCATGCTTCACCTCAGCTATAGATTGTCTCCTGCACCATTCCTGTAGGTTTAGTAATTGTCCCTTGATATGCCATGGGCCTCCTTTTAAGATCTATTTTCCTCTATCCTGGTTCTCAAAATTGAATATCAGTTTATTGCCTTCCACTTCTGATATAGCAAGACCTGGTGGATTTTCTAATATGTCCATAATTGCATTTTTGCATGCTTTGAAATTCATTTCCTTTTTTGTGATGAAATTTCCCATTATGTTAAGGCAATCTTTCTTGAAATCATGTTGGATTACTCTTTTAAATCTGATCGTTTTGCCTTCAATAGATTCTAATCCGAACATAGTCATGACTTGTGGAAGACTTAGTAGATAATAGTGCAGTATTTATTATGAATTTTGTTCCTCCAAAAAATAAAATTATAGCTCTTCTAAAACCTTCTATCACATTGTTTGAGCCAATAATTATATTAACACATTCTTCTTTTAGTACAAGGTGAATAAAATATATATTACTTTTGAGAATGGTATGCGAACTTGCACTATTCATAATAAGGCAAATATCTTCATTATATGTCTCTGCCATTTTCTTCAAAAACAAACAATAATAATAAGATCATAACATAAAATAAATAAAAATACATACACAATAAAATTATATTTCTGATTAGGCATGTTTGTCTAAGTAAAACTGTATATAAAATAGTATCATATACTAAAAATTTTATTATTATTATTATTTTAGAACTTCACATTTAGTGAGTTTGAAATCCTTAAACATAAATATTAATATTTTATTAAATATTATTTATATACATCATACCTAAAATTCAAATGCATAAGAGATAAAACTTAATAAAAAGTTTCTTACATTATTTATTTACATAAGTACTTAACAAACTCGAATATTAAACTTTTTTATCATTGATTAAATAACCAATATTTTCTTCAGGATCCTCAAAGAAATCAGATACTTCATAATGAGTGGTGTAATTTTCAACAATATCATTTGAAACAAAATTTGTCTCCTTTCTTTTGTCATCTTTTTTCAATGATGCTTGATAAAGATCAACTAAGTGCCTTGGAATATGACAGGTATGCGATTAATGACCCTTTCCACCACAACGAGAATATTTATCCTCTATTGATTTATTTTGTCCATTATTTCTTTCTTTATCCCACTTATGGTGAGATTCTTTCTTGCGAAAATAATTTTTCTTTTTTCCACAATTTTTCTTGTAACCAAAAGCTTACCATTTACCCCCTTCAAGGGTTATAACTTGCCGCATTTTCTTCAGAAAATGGGGTAGCGCCAGTTGGGCGCACTTCATGATTTCTTAAAAATAATTTATTTTTACATTCAGCAACAAGAAGACAAGAAAATAGTTTAGAATATTTTTTAAATTCTTTTTCTCGATACTGCTACTGTAGGAGCACATTCGAGGCATGGAATGTCGAGAAAATTTTTTCTAACATGTCATTATCAGTTATCTTTTTTCCACATAATTTTATTCGTGAGGTAATTCAGAATATTGTTGAATTATATTCATTTGTGGATTTAAAATCTTGTAGATGCAAGTGTAGCCACTCATATTGGACTTGAGGAAGTATCATTGTCTTTTGATGATTATATCTTTCTTCAAGGTTCTTTCACAGATTTGCAAGATCTTTCAGTGTGAGATACTCATTTTTCAATACTTCGTCAATATGACAACGAAGGAAGATCATGGCTTTGGCTTTATCCTTCTGAGATGCTTTATTTTCAGCCTTAATGGTATCTCCAAGATCCATTGAATCAAGATGAATTTTGGCATCTAATATCCATGATAAGTAGTTGTTTTCAGATATATCAAGAGCATCAAGTTTAAGATGAGAGAGTTTTGACATAATAAAAATTTATTACATGTGTCTTCCTAAATTTTGATCAGAGTCTCGTGCTGATAATGTGTTGCAAAATAAATAAATAAAGAAGAGGAAATAAATATAAAATAAAAAATTTAAACAGAAAAATCTAGTATCAATATTCACTAATATTATTATCTCAATATAACTGAGATGATTTATATATATTAGCTTTTCATATATCGCATTGTACATATAGAAAGAAATGTTTATGTTATTGTTGTATGTAAGTCCTTTGCCTCATATCACGCTTTTATTTATATACATACAAAAGTTATACTTTCAAACTTAATTAACTTTAGTCTATCTTCAGAAACAGAGCTTCATTATTGAAAAAGTTAGCCGCCCAAGTCATTAAATGAGCATCCATCCATATCACAACACTCGTCATTTTGTTCCACACTCACACAGCTCAAGCCCAAACTTTTTCTTTGAGCTCCCTGCGGCTCTATCGCACGGTCCCGTCTTGCCGAGTTTCCTTCGTTCAACGTCCCTCGTGTGCTCGTCGTCAGGAGTCTTGCCTCCCTCTGCTTCGTATTCTACTCGTCCAATGAATAGGCTTAGGATTTTTTCGTCACTGTCTATAACATCCCACTTCATGTCTGCTATCATATTTTTTATGTGAAGCTTCATGTAAAGTCTCATGTAAAGTCTCTCTTTCTCAATTGATATCTTTTTTCTTCTGGAAATGTTTTCTTTATTCATGTTTGCTAAAAAAATTTATTGGGTAAAATGATTTACGTGTCAAGTTTTAGCAATTTGTTGTCTGATCTGGTGCTGTAACACCCAAAACTTTTGAAAAAATTTATTATAAACTAATTTTATATTCAATTATTTATTTGTAACTTTAATTTCAGAAATTACTTTATTAAAGATAATTAAAGCAAGTTTTGATTAATTGAATAATTTGAAATAAATTAAGATTCTTATCCAATTTTATAATTATTGATTTATTTTTTATATTTAAATTATAACGTTAGCAGTTATGAAATAATAAGAATTTTTATATGGTTTAATTTAAATGGTTGATATTTTTATAATTCAATACTTTAAGTTTTTAGAAATAAAGAAAATTAATCTTATTATCTTATAATTTCAATTAAAGTATTTAATTTTAAATTAAATAGTATTTTGATACAACAAATGATGTTTTAAAGTAATTTTTAAGAATTTTAATTAGAGTTCAAATTAATACCTAATGCCCCAATTTTTTTAATTTACTACTCTACCCTCCAATTTTACCAAATTACCTACCTTAGCCATAAAATTCCTAATTTTCACTTTTTCTTCAAAACTAAACCCTAACCCTAATTTTCCACTCACACTCTTCCTCACTCAACACACACAACATGCTCAACAGCAGCAATAGCTGCAATAAGAAAGAAAGAAAGAAAAGAAAGGGAAGAAAAGAGAGGGGGAGGCCACAGGAAGAAGAAAGGAAGGGGGAAAGGGGAAGGGAGAAGGAGATCTGAGAGGGAGAGGGCATCGGTAGAGGGGGAAAGTTGTCTGCGCCGCCACCGTCTGATCCATCCACGAGCTGCCATCAAAGCCACGCCAGGAGAAGGAGGCGTCGCCGTCCCGTGGATCCCGCGTTGTCGCCATTCAGCCCATTGCCAAAGCAGAGACGCGTGAGGGAAGAAGGCGCCGCGAGGAGTGTTGCGTCACTGCTGCTGTTCGTGCCGTCTTCGTCGTCGCCGATCCTCTTCGTCGTTGACGAGCCCAGCCGCTGCCATTGCTTGCTCCATTACCGTTGCGGGAGGTCAACCGCCAATCTGATAGTGACGATGTTACATTATGGTATCAGAGCAGTCCTTCCTGTAAAGCTTGATAATGGACTGACTATGCTTTAATTGTATACTCTAAACATCTGTCATGTAGTAGGTCTTGTTCGAATAACAAGAATTAGAGTTTTATGCACATGACTGTCTACTGATTAATGATGTTAGTTTGTCATTGCATACTTCCTGGTATTAAGTTTGGCCGGCTTAACACTAGTAGATTATGTATATGCAAGCACTAATGGGTTATCATAGATGATATACGAGTAATAGGTAACGCATATCGTGAGGTTTTGGGGAACGTTAGAGGTTGAAGTTTGGAAGTCGAAGCTTTGAAGTTGGTACGAGAATAGTGTACGGATGTTAGGCACGTCGTATTAACAACATCCTGTTTTATAGCCTTTTGATGCCTTGCTTTACCATCACATATTTGAACGAAGTCATCTTTTACTTTGAGCCTGCCTTGTAACTTCTGCTTGCTCTCACACTTCTACCCTTATATCTTTATACTATCTGAAAATCCTAGTATTTGAAACTATATATACATATATGTATGTTGAGACCTTCTTGTTTTTCCTTAAATGTGTTAAGAAGTGAAGCGATATGAAACCTCTTTCGTTTTATATTAATTTTTGAGGACGAACTTTTTTATAAGGTGGGTAGAATGTAAGACCCAAAACTTTTGAAAAAGTTTATTATAAACTAATTTTAAATTTAATTATTTATTTGTAGCTTTAATTTCAGAAATTACTTTATTAAAGATAATTAAAACAAGTTTTGGTTAATTGAATTTCAAATGAATTAAGATTCTTATCCGATTTTATAATTATTGATTTATTTTCTATATTTAAGTTATAACGTTAGCATTTATGAAATAATAAGAATTTTATATGGTTTGATTTAAATAGTTGATATTTTTATAATTCAATACTTTAAGATTTAGAAATAAAGGAAATTAATTTTATTATCTTATAATTTCAATTAAAGTATTTAGTTTTAAATTAAATAGTATTTTGGTACAAAAATATAATTTTAAAGTAATTTTTAAGGATTTTAATTAGAGTTCAAATTAATACCTTATGCCCCAATTTTATTAATTTACTACTCTACCTTCCAATTTTACCAAATTACCTAACTTAGCCATAAAATCTGTAATTTCTACTTTTTTCCCAAAATTAAACCCTAACCCCAATTTTTCACTCACACTCTTCCTCACTCAACACACATAACACGCTCAGAAAGAGAGAAGGAGATCCAAGAGGAAGAGGACGCCGGTGGAGGGGGAAGTTGTCTGTGTCACCACTGTCCGGTCCGTCCACGAGCTACCGTCAGAACCGCGCAAGGAGAAGGAGGCATTGCCATCCTGTGGAGCCCGTGTTGTCACCGTTCAACCCATTGCCGAAGCAGAGACGTGCGAGAGAAAGGCGCCGCGAGGAGCGTCGCGCTACTGCTGTTGTCCGTGCCATCTTCATCGTTGCCGATCTTCTTCATCGCCGCTGTCGTTGACCAACCCAGCCACCGCCGTCACGTGCTCCATTGCCATTGCTAGAGGTTAGGCGCCGATCTGATAGTGAGAGTGTTACAGGTGCTGCTATGCTTTCTTCTTGAATGTTACTGCATAGTTGGATAGTTATGTTCTCTATTGGAAAGTGAGGTCTTTTTTATAAATGTTCAAGTTCGTATATTGGGTTAAAGTTTTGTGTGATGATAAGTAATAGCCCATATTCTATTGATAATTTAATATATACAACCTTGCTCTTAGAGGTTTTGAAAAGGTAAATGCTGGAATTGATATTGAAAAAGAAAAATAAATTAATTAATTCAAACAATGAAAATCATGTTCATAGCATGGTATCTAATATCTACCAACTACTAAGAAAATAAAAATGAATGGTTTTGTATATTATTATTATTGTACTTTGATTATGATAGGTGATGTGGTTAGAAATTTTTCTCAAAATAGAATTAGCGTTGCAAGTATAGTCCCAACCCAACAATCAATTAACATCAAAGTTTAAATTCAAAAGATTTGTCACAATCCAAAACAATTAATAACCGGGAGTTTCAAATCTTGGGTCGTCTCCCTCGGACAATGCAATTAAGATGTTTAAGATGTCATACTCTTAGTTGTGAAGAAAGGGGATTTCTTCAATCAATGAACGAAAGATTAAAAGAATTAAGACATAAAAGAACTAACAAACGATAAAAAAAAATTAACGCAAATAAAAAGAGAACAATATTAAAACTAGTGAAAATGCTATAAATGTATAAAAGAGCATTGACTTGGGAATGAGAATTAAGGAATTCTATCATCGTCATAACCACAACTATGACAATTATGTCAATTCTAACATCGAGGAGTAAGTCAAACAATCATAATTGACTTTAATCCATAAGTCATAGCTAACTTACTAATTACTTAGTAAAAAGTTAGCGTCAATGGAAACAAGAACTAATTAACTACCTAAGAATTACCACTAAATGTCGGACATTATGACTCTAGTATCATAGGAACTCATTTCCCAAGTCAAGGTGTGAAAATCTACTCAAAATTACCAAGTGGCATTTTCACAAACACTTGGTGGGCAATAAAGCAAAACATAGGAAATTACAAAGGAAAATGAAAACTAAAACCAACAATGCACAAAATCAACAATAGAAACTCAATCAAGCAAGTATAAATCATTAAACACTAAATTCATCGACCAAAACTTCAAGAAACCAAAATTGCATATATTAACAAAGTAGTTTAAACCATAAGAAAATGTAACAAGAGTAGTGAAATTAAAGAGGAAATTAAAGAGTACTTACAATAAAGATGAGCAAAATCAAAGATCAAAACTTAACTATAAAATACTACAATGAAAATTAAGTAAAACTCTAAGAGAATATTTTAGAGAAGATTACTCTACAATACTCCTACTCCTACTCCTAATAATGTTGTAAAACTATCTAAAAGTGAGCTCCCATGATATAGAATGAAGTCCCCTTCGTATGGCACTCCAAATGGCTTTAGCAAATCCAAAAATTGGGTCAAGAAGTCCCAAAAATCGCGAGTCACGTGCTTTATTAATGAAATCACGCGTTTGGACTTGTGCGTATGCACAGGTGTGTGCGCACGCACACTTGCTATTTTCGCCACTTGTGCGTACGCACAGAAGGTTGTGCGTACGCACACTTCAGTGTGTCCTTCTCCTTTGTTTTCTTCATGTGTTCTCCCCTTTTGCATGTTTTCTTCCACTTCTACCAACCCATTTTAGCCTAATTAACCTGAAATCACTCACAAAACATATCACGGCATCGAATGGAATAAAAGTGGAATTAAATTGATCAATTTAAGTACAAAACATATGTTTTCACATTTAGATTCAAATTAGAGAAAAATCACAAAAGTATGCTATTTTAGTGCTTAAGTGTGAGTTTATGTGATGAAATCCGTCCAATTTAAACAAAAAATTATCATCAAATATAGACTCATCAATAAATCAACAAATTATTATTTTTCCTTTTGTGCTGGTGTAAAGGTGGCTATAATTTGGCTAGTGTTAAACATTTTTATAAAATGTTTTGTTCTTTTTTTGAGCAGGTAGAGGAAGACATTGATGAAGTCTATCTAATGGATAAAAGAGAAGTACAAAATTTTTTATTAGAAGAATGAAAGTGAAAAAATCTCAGTTTATATGAATTTATTATAAGCAAAAGATATGGATGGATAAGTAAATTTATAATTTATTAATGTTTTTTTGGATGTTTAATATTAATATAGACTAAATTTTAAAAAAAATATATATGATATAAAAATTAATTAAAATATATAAAGATTTAATTAAAAATTTAATAAAATTATAAAGACTTGTAAAATAATTAAATCAAAAGAAAAAAAAGATAGTTAGAACTATAACTTAGCTTGTACAATACTAGATTGTAAAAGAAGTTCTTACTGGTTAAAATAAAATAATTGCATCCATTTATAAGTTTAACTTTCAAAGAGGAAATTATTGGATATGGGGTTTTTTAATACCTAGATAGGTGAAAATGAAGAGTGGTATGCAGTATGCTCCTCTCTTGGGCACTAATGAGAGGCAGTGGAATGTGACACAGCGAAGATGACGCAATTGGTTATGACTTAAGAGTTAAGACTTATGAAGCATGCTTGTAAGCAAAACAACCAACTAATTAATTACTCTCTCACAATAATGGCTGACCCACCTTCTCCAATCTACACCTGCTACTCTACTCAACTCAACTCAACTCATCAGTGCCATTGCCATTCATCCATTAATTATTATATCAACAGATTTGCTTCTTTAACTTAGTGCATAAGCATAAAGATAATAACCTTGTTACTTGCTACTACTAGTGGCCGAATTATTCTACGCCATAATAATAATAATTAGAATTTGACTAAAAGAATACCCTAAAAACATTTCATTAATATACTAAATTAAAATATTTAGATTAAATTTTTATAATAATACGTGAGATTCATGATTAAACTATTATATTGATTCCTGAGATTTAACTATAGATATTATATTAATTTTTGAATTTTATCGATCAATAAAATATTAAATTGGCTCTCACATGCCATACTAAATACATGACTAAATGATTTTATTTTATTTTACCACTTAAACATGGTAAAAATAAAGTTGTTTTAGAGAATGAAAGAAGATAAAACTATTTGTATATTGTATAAATTCTTTTTTTTTTGTTTAAGTGCCAAAAAACTGACACTATTTAGTCATATGTCCAGCTTGACAAATCAGAATATGTTCAGCACTTCGTTTGACGACTCAACGTTAGAAAAGATCCAAAAACTAATATAATACCTAAAATTTTGGTTTTTTAAAATATTAAATACACAAAAATTAAAAAAACTAAAATTTACTTATCTGTAAAAATTTTTTTTGATGTAATTCTAGCTAGGGGTTGCAAGTGGGGAAGCCCGCCCCGCCCCGTCCCGCCTAGTGAGACGGTCCTAGAATCCTAGCCCGTCCCGCTTAACTGCGGGCTGGCGGGCTGGCGAGCTAAGTCCGCCAAAATTCCTCTTCTTCTTTTTTTTTTTACTATTAACTACTAAGTAATATATATAATTTCACAACCATATTAATAAATTTATAATTTCTAATGGCATAAAAAATTATATTTTTTATATTCACAAACATTAAAGTCTTTGTAATTATAAATATCTAATAAATATAATTATAAACCAAATTTTCATTCAAAATATAAGTATAAATATTCTCTCCAAAGCAAAATAAACATAATCCAAAACATAATTATAAATATTGTCTCCAAAATAACATAAACATAATTCAAAACACTCAATTTTTATCTTCATACTCTTGTAAGTTAGGTTGGGGGAAGTTAGGTTTTAGGAAAAAAATTACAAAAATATCCCCTCACTAAAAAAAATCTTAGCCCGGCGGGGAAGCCCGCCCCGCCCCGCCAAAGCCCGCCAAAACCCGCGGTTTAAGCGGTGCGGGTTAAGCGAGCTTTTGCTATTTGGCGGTCCCGATTTTCCAGCCCAGCCCGCCTTTTTTAGCGGGTTATGCGGGCCGGCCCGGCGGGTTTAGGCCCGTTTGCCACCCCTAATTCTATGTGTACATCTGACCTCTTATGCTTGATTTAGTGTCTAGAGCCTAATTGCTCCTATAAATATATTCATATATTCAAATATGAGATCTCAATAATTCATAAATAAAAAAGAAAAATAATCTCCTACTGAAATAAGTGAATCAGTTACCAACGATAACTTATTTCTACTTCTATATAAATACTCTTACTATCTTAGATATTTTTCAACTCTAACCTACATAAAATTTATCTAAAACATTTGCTAATATAAGCATTAGAGTTCATTGTAGATACGACATCCAATGTAATTTTTTCGAAAAATTCGGACGACATCACATCATCAGAAGAGATGTCAAAAGAACAATCCACTAAAAAAAAGTTTAGACCTCACGTTCAGACTCTACACACATTGATTTCAGGTAATTTTTGAAATAATAATAATAATAATAATAGTTGCATATATATGCCACTCAATCAATATAAACAAAATTTAAGTAAGTTTACTACCTATATATTTTCTCACTAAAAGGGCATATCTTCAAATTATTTCATTCAATATATTGCTCTAATTAAGAGCTTTTAAAAAAAATATACCTTAGGACATTATTTAGGAAACAAACTTTACGGACAAACATTTTAAGAATGTTATACTCTTTAATTCTTAAATTTAAAAGCAGATGATCTTTACATAAAAAGAGTAATTTTTGAATAAGATGCCATTAAGATTTAGGGATTAAGAAGACTAACAAATATATCCAATAAGTTAAACTTGTAATATTTTAATGACGTTGAATGCAAGTAAACCTTCAAAAATAATTTTTTATTTTACTCTCTATTTTCAAACCAGCAAAAGTGCAAAAGGCACTGATATTAGTCAAACACTTTTAGTGAACGTTTTCTTTGTTTTGGCTTCTAATTTTCCATAGAATACACGTGTAATGGATCTTCAAATTTGTCAATTAATTACTGCTTTAATTTGTTGACCTATCAAGCGTTGATAATTGATACAAGCAAGTGACACATTTTGTGATGCATGTTGAAGTTTTATGAAATTAATACTTGCAAAGATATTTTAAAGCTCAAATCAGTAGAATCAGAAGAAAAATACGGAGATTAGAGTTTAATGTGTCATACTTGGGAAAGCTGTGGAGTCTCCCATTATATAGTGCGTGCATCCCTGAATCGGAAAGGGAACTTTTTATCAGGCAAAAAATTTATCATCAAATTCTGATTTTCAACAATAATAGTTGGAGAGAAAAACGAAGTAATTGGCGCCACGATTATCGTCGGATTTATAGGTGAATAAATTCGACGATAATCTTAATTAGTGAAATGTGTATTTTGGTCAATTGCGAAATTTAAATTCGTCAGTAAATTTGACAATAATTGTGCCTTAAATTTGAATCGTGAACCATTTTTTTTATTTTAAAATACTTTTTTTCTAATCCTTTCACCTCCCACTTTCTTTCTCTAACTCTCTCCTTCTTTTCTCAACATTACCCTCCGACAACCTCTGCCGACGGCCCTCTCTTATTGTCCGAACCGAACCGTTGTTGTTAGTGCCGCTACTGTTGCTGTTGTTGCTCACTGCTTCTGCCGCTGCTGTTGCTGTCTCCTCTGCCACCGCTACTCCCTTTAGGTAGTACTCTCTTGTCTCAATTCTTAAATTTGGTTCTAGCTTGGTATTGGATGACTATTGATGAGAATAATAGATTCTAAATTGAAAATTGAAAATAGATTTTAAATTGTGTTGTTTCTTGTGTTGTTTGTTGTATTGTTCTAAATTTTAACTAATTAGGTACTCAACTAATTACTTAACAATGCAAATCATATAATGCCTAATATAACTTAAATTTAGAGACAAATACATATTTACAATATTAACTTGAATACGGTCTAGTAATTCATACAAACTAGAATTTAAAGTTTTTATTTGAATTTATAAAAGTTTGTGAAGTAATAAATTTTTAATAATACTTAATCACATCAATCTAAGAATCGAGTTAGCAAGATAACATCATTAATATTTAACAATGCTTAATGATATGCATGTTTTAGTAGTGTTAAAGTTTGATAATAGATTTTCTAATGGATTAGTTATGTTTAGATTCAAAGATTCTAACTTTGTAAAGTTTTGTGTTTGAATATGTTTTGATTGTTGTGTGGTTTATCACGGTAAAGATTAGTATTTTTTTAGGGGATGTTATATCAAAATTTCTTGAAAATAATATAATTGTGGAAAAATTTGTGTTAATTGGTATGCTCTTTACAGACATGATAGCATGTAGAGATGTCATAGATCAGCTTCGTAGTTGTGGTCGTGATAGAGGAAGAGTTTTTACTGGTACCCTTGGAACTTCTCAATCGTCCTCTTCTACTCCGACTATTTCGGTAACGTCACAGGCAATGGGTGCACCGGATCAGCCGTTGATCATGATCCCTAACCCTAACTACAGGGCTCCTTTTACCTCTACGACACCACCTTCATCCGCTCAGCAGCCCACTATTTCAACGACGCAATCTTTCGTGACAGATATCGCGATGCCAGAATCCTCTTATGGATTCCAATCAGATGCCCCTCCACCACCTCCCATCGTATAAATGACGATTTGTCCTAATAGAATGACGGCGTGAATACTATGTTAAGTTTTTTATATGCAAACCATTTTAGTTAGTTAGTTTAACTTAGTTACACTCAATTTTCTAGTTTTAGTGAATTTAGGTTGTTAAGATAGGTTCGACTTGGAATAGTAGGATTGAACTGCTGAAAGTGTTTGCTAATTTTTTATTGTTGATGGATGTTGGTGATTAAATAATATAATGTGATATAGATGAAACTACTAATCTTAATTAGCTGAACTACTTTTTGATGATTGATGGATGTTGCTGCTCGATTCTTGATTCATGTTTGTTGATTGTTGATAGATGTTGTTGTTTAAGTGAATTGTTAATGGATAGAATTTTTGGCGCATTCTAGTTATAGATGAAACTCTGCCAAAATTTCTAATATAATCTAAATATAATTGAAGTTTATAAATTACTTCAGATAACTTTTTAGTAAACTACTAATATTAAGTTTTTCATTGATAGATTTACGCCAAATAACAATGCATGTACACATAGGAGTGTACTAATGTCATCAAGCTGTTGTACGACCACCGATGATCGAGCTACAAGAAGATCCCAGCTGAGACCAGAGAGCGATACTTTCAGAAGTAAGCGGTAAAAACTCAACATATTCAAACCTTAGTTAGTCTATATCTTTTAGTTTGTTTAATTATATATTTAATTTTGATTGACTCGTGCTAAATGTTCTTTTCTGCAGGAGAAATTTATATGGGACAAGACTCACGATATCATGATCAGAAAGATCTTCGATCATCGGATAGTTAGGCAGCTTCAGCAGATATTAGAAGACGTACATGAGCACCGCAACCACCTCACCATTTGACTCTGTCCGGACATTAAGAAGACATTGTATACTCATCGGGAGATTGATGAGGAGTTCAAGCATTGTCGTCACTCAGAGCCTTCACCAACAGGTAAGGGTGGCAAACGGAGAAGTCCGCCCTACCCTGCCTAGTGAGGCGGTCCTGAATTCCTCCCCCGTCCCACCTAACGGCGGGCTGGCAGGCTGGTGGGCCAAACCCACCAAATCTCTCTTTTTTATTATTTAAACCATTAAATATTAAATAATATATATAATTTCACATTTTTAAAGACATAAAAAAAATTATAATTTCTAAATTCATAAATATTAAAGTCTTTATAATTATAAATATGTAATAATTATAATTATAAACCAAATTTGTTGAAATAAAATAAAAAAACCAACATTATCCAAAACAAAATAAATATTGTCCAAAACATATAATTAAACATCTTCAAATTTATAATCAATCAAATATAAAACATAATCCAAAATATAACTTAGAACATCTTCAATTATTATCTTCATCCTCTTGTAGATCAATAACATCGTCATAGAAATTTGTAAAACAGCGGCCCTGGCAAAAAAAATAGCACTTGGCCCACCGAGGAAGCCCGTCCTGCGCTGCCAAATCCCACGAATTAGGCGGTGCAGGTTATACGTGCTTTTTAAGTTGGACAGTTTTAAAAGTTTAGCCTAGCTCACCTTTTTTGGCAGGTTACATGGACTGGTCCATTTGCCACCCCTACCAATAGAGTCAACAGCTGCAGAAGTCTGAGGAGAGGTATCAGGCGTTCTTCTTACGCATGACAGACACAAATGACATCAGACTGGAGTGGAGGTGGGAACTGGAACGACTTCAGCGGACGGAGTGACAGATGGCGGTGTACCAAGATCAGATATACGTTAGTGACAACGACATTATTGGTGCAGTAGCGGCATTGCTGGAGGATCACAGACAACACTGCCTAGGCCGCCGCCTCAACAGGACAAGTGGGACAATGATGACAACAACTATGAGGATCTTTGGTGATTAGGGTTTTTGTTTTAGATTGTTTGATTGTATTATATCCTATGTTATTTGACCTTTCATTTCATTTGTACACTTTGATATTTAATTTAATATATTTGGTTTCTATTATTTAGAATTTGACTACTAATTATGTTAAAAATAAATTTAAATAAAATTTAAAATTTGACCACTAATTGCGTAAAAACAAATTAATAATAAAAAATAAAAAACTGAACTTACCGTTGGATTTACCGAAAAAAAATTCTGACGGTAAATTTGCAGAAACAAAATAGTTTGGCGCCAAAATTATCGTTGAAAAAAATCTGTCTGTATTTGTCATCAGGTATTTCTAGATTAAAAATTAAATTCTGACGATAAATTTGTCATAAGTTATCGGTGGACAGTAAAATTTGACAGTAAACAATTCTGGCGAGATTTATATCGTTTGATTTAATTCAATGAAAAATTTGATGATAATCTTGTTATCAACAGATTATTTTAATTTTTTTCGATGATAAATCCTATGGTATTTCGCATTTTTTTTAGTGGACTAGACTGAAGTAAGGTCCAAACTAGTCAAGGTAGCGGTAGCAAATGGGCCTAAATCCGTCGAGTCGGCCCGCGTAACCCACTAAAAAAGGCGGGCTGGTTTGAAAAATTGGGACTACCAAAGAGCAAAAGCCCGCCTAACCCGCACCGCTTAAACCGCAGGCTTTGGCGGGACGAGGCGGACTTTTCCGCCGGCCTTATTTTTTTTACAAGGGGGTATTTTTATAATTTTTTTGCAAAAATTTAACTTCTCCCAACCCAAATTATAAGAGTATGAAGATGAAAATTGAGTATTTTGAATTATGTTTATGTTGCTTTGGAGATAATATTTATAATTACAAAGACTTTAATGTTTGTGAATAGAAAAAATATAATTTTTTATATCTTTAGAAATTATAAATTTATTAATATGATTGTAAAATTATATATATTATTTAGAAGTTAATAGTAAAAAAAAGAGGAATTTTGGCGGGTTTAGCCCCCCAGCCCATAGTTAGACAAGACGGGGTGAAATTCTAAGATCGCCGCGCTAGATGGGACGGGCGGATCAGTCCGCCAAAAAATGGACTTCTGACGGGACAGGACGGGATGGACTTCCTCGCTTACCACCTCTAAGACGAGGGAACTAACCCGTAAAAATATCTAAAATAAAAAATATTATAAACCAAGACAATATTATACAATCTACACATTAACTAAAAAGAAGCAATCCTAACCATTCAAAATAAACAACTTCATTTAAAACATAAAGAGTAATGTTACTCTGTGTAAATTGTGTTAAAATAGGACCACAAGAGAATTTTAAATTATTTTGCGATAATATTATAACTTTTAAAAGAAAGATATTAAATAAGTTTCTAAAAATTTTATGATTAATTTATAAATATTTTCGAGAGAAAATTCTAAATAAGTTAACGAAGAATTGCAACATTAGATTTATAGGTAATTATAAAGAAATATCTTTTGGGTAAAAACTAATTGTCCAATACAAAAGTTGCGAATAATTAATGTGGAGTATCACTCTTTTGTACTAGAATGTTAGCCATTTTGTTTGTTAGCAGGATTACTTATACCCACTTGTTCACACTCCTGTTTGTACTGAATAGTGAATACAGATGATCTAGTTCTACACTTCAAGTCAATATTAACGTGGCTTGCAGAGCAATTTCGAGGAAATAGGCAATTTAATTGGTGTGATGGACCACATAATCAAAGCTAGTATTGCCCGAGTTGTTCCTATTCTTCTTTTCTCTTTTTTTTTTAATTTTACAAAAAGATAATGTTTTATTCATAAAAGACATCAAACAGAATTTATAATGCAGTCCGTTATACATTTAAATTTTTTTAGCAATTAAATTTTATTAAATTGAACTAAATCGAATAAAAATTATTTTCATTACACATAACGTGTACACATATGTACTTTACTAATGTAAATATATCATTTTTTTTATATGTTCTTTTTTTTTCTTCGCATATTTTCTTTTCATCGTTATTCTTTTATTATTGTTGTTATTGTTACATTTTTTCTTTTCCTAGTTTCTTTTAATAATTTTGTAGCATTTATTTTTTTTATTTTATTTCTCTTAAGAAAATAAAACAAAAAAAATTATAAAAAAATGAAATAAGACGAAGTAGATGAAGAAGAAGAAGCAGCAAAAGATGAAAAAAAAAACTAAGAGAAAGAATTTGAATTATGCAAAATTTATCAAAATAAAAATACATCAAAATTTTTTGATAATAACATATAAATTTCTTAATTTTTACACCAAAATTTTACTACAAAAACAAAAAATGTCTTATTTATTTAATGCTGTATTTTTTTCTTATTTCTTTCTTTCAATTGAATGAATATAGGCTCATCCTCTCCTTAGTAATTTTGCAGAATTATGTGTTTCTTTTTTTTTTTGTTTGATTTTTTTTTTGTTTTTATTCTTGTTAAAAGAGTAAAACAAGAAGAAAAAGATTAATAAGAAAAAAAGAAGATGATGATGACGAAAAAGAAGAAAAAAAAGCAGCAGAAGAAGAGGATGAAGAAGATTCAAAATTTTGAATTATATAGAATTTATCAAAATAAAAATATACAAAAATTTCTTAATAATAACACATAAATTTCTTATTTTTTATACCAAAATTTTGTTATAAATGCACAAAAATATATTCTTTAATGTTGTATTTTTTCTTTTTTTCTAATTTTTCTTTCTTTTAGTTGAATGAATGTAGGTTCATTATCTTTTTAGTAATTTTGTAGCATTATATGTTTCTTCTTCTTTGTTTGATTTTTTTGTTTTTATTCTTGTTAAGAGAGTAAACAAGAAGAAACTTGAGAAGATAAAATAAGAAAGAAAAATGAATAAGAAAAAAAGAAGATAATGATGAAAAAGAAGAAGCAACAGTACAAGATAAGGAAAAGGAAGAGGAAGAGTTTTACATTATGCAAAATTTATCAGAATAAAAATACAACAAAATTTTTTAACAATAACACATAAATTTTTTAATTTTTGCACCATAATTTTGTTACAAATGCACAAAAATATTTCCTTTAATATTGTATTTTTTTCTTTTTTTCTTATTTAATTTCTTTCTTTCTTTTAGTTGAATGTATGTAGGTTCATCCTCTTTTTAGTAATTTTGCAGTATTATGTATTTTTTCTTCTTCTTTTTTTTTTATTTTTTTGTTTTTATTCTTGTTAAGAGAGTAAAATAAGAAGAAAGTTGAGAAGATAAAATAAGAAGAAAAAGATGAATAAAAAAAAGATGATAATGATAATGAAAAAGAAGAAGAATTAGGAGGAGAAAGAAGAAGATTTTTGAATTATACAAAACTTATCAGAATACAAATACACCGAAATTTTTTAATAATAACACATAAATTTTTTAGTTTTTATCCGAAATTTTATTACAAAAGCACAAAAATGCCTTTTTTAATGTTGTATTTTTTCTTCTTCTTCTTTTTCTTTTTTCTTTCTTTCGTTTTTCTGTGATAGATATAAGAAGAAAAAGAGAATAATATGAGAAAAAGACAACAATGACGATATTAATAATGATAGAAGAAGAGTAGGAGAAGGAGAAAAAAGAAGAAAAAGATCGAAAAAATTCAAATGAGAAAAGAAAGAGAAAAAAGAGATGGAGGTGTTGGTAGTGGCCACGACGATAACAAAAGCGAAAGATGAGAAAAAAAAGAAGAGGAGAAGTAAGAAAAAAATGATGAAAAGAACAAGGAAAACACAGACGAGGAAAATAATACAGTTATATATATTTGCATGTTAAGTAAAAAATTATTAGAAGTAATAGCACATAAAGGTGAATTAGATTACGAAGCCTGCTACACATACAAGCCTTTTTGGCTTACAAGTCTTACAAGTTGGCACAAGCTCAACAAAACACACGCGCATTACACTTCCACATTCAAGAGTAAATACATGCACGTTATTCAACCACTTTCTGTTTCCAAAACGCGCTACTCATTATGCATTTCAACCACTTTCTATTTCCAAAGCGCGGCTACTCACCATGCATTATGAACGACTCTTCTTCTTCTTCCTCTATGAAAACGAGTTTCTTGCCAAATTTGTTCGATCTCCTTCATGCATTCTCTCTTTGCTTTTTCATTCGTTGTTTTACCTGCGTTTATCACTGGTATTCTTACTTCGTTTTTTTTTTTCGATTTTCATGGTTTCTGAAATCAAGTTTTGAAATCATTTTAAAGATAATGGAACTTCAAAAATACACCCAAAAGATTACAGAAATACACATAAAGGATTACAGAAATTTACCCACAGAAATACACCCAAAGAATTACAGAAATACACCCAAAGGATTTAAGAAATACACCCAAAATTCGTTGAAGTACACCTTATGCATAATTCAGAACTCTTCCTCTTTCTCCTCCTCATATTCTGCTGCTTCTTCTTCTTCATTTTCTTATTTCATATTCTCATAATTCTTTTTGGGAGAAAAAATCAAACAAAGAAGAAAAGAATACATAATGTTACAAAATCAAAAGAAGAACGAGGAGAAACACGACGATGAAGATGAAACACTTAAAAAACGATTTCAGAGCTTAATGTCAAAAAACAATGGAAATTGAGAATAACGAAAAAAGAGAACAAAGAGAAAAGCACGTAAATGAAAAAGGAGAAAGAGAAGGCAAGAAATTCAAAAAAAGAAACAGAATCCTTTCAAAAATTAAAAATCTGTTAGAAGTGCATTTGAGCGTAATATCAATTAGAGGACTTGTAAAACTTGTATAGAAGAATCACTTGTATGTAGAAATTAATCCTTAGATTATAATAATTTAGATAAATTTAGTTGTTAAATTTTATTATTACAAATAACAGAATATTATATCCTACTTTTTTTTTCTTATTTATAAATTGAAAAAATATAGTTTCATTTACAATAGACATCAAATTATAAATAATTGATTATAGAGAATTTTAAATAACAAAAATAAAGACAGGTCTATTTGAATTAATTTTTATATCTATGTAATAAATACTACAATACAATCAAAATAACTTTTTTTCCGAATAAATTTAAACAAATTTCTTATCTTCATGGACAAAATCTTTGATGAACATGTACAACTATTAGATTTTATCTTGTAGAGCAAACACATCACGCACAAAAAGAAGAAACCATAACAAAATATAAAAATGACACTATAAAGCAATCATTAAAACTTAAAACACCAAATTAAAACACTATATTTGGTATCATTGTGGGCAAAATTTTTAGTTTGAAAATATCTATTTAATCTATTATATGGGTTTAGAATTTAAAGTTTGAATCGAATTTAAATCTAAATGTAAATTTTTTTTGTTTATACTTAAATTTAAATCAATACAAATCCAATATAAAATTGATCTAAGTTATTAAAATATCTTATTTGAATTCAGGTAAAAGCTTAAAAAATATACCAGATATGACAGGTGTAAGCCAAAATAAATCCGCTTCATCCAACTATAAACACTCATGCCATTCATACTTCAAACAGATGTGTAGGTCAAGGTTTCTTTGGAAGAGAGAATTTCCTTCTTTTCATTATCTTCAAGATAAAGTGCTGTCCTTTTTCTTCCTACTTAAAATCACGTGTTTTCATTTATTTGGTATACAGTAGAAACTAGAAAAATTTTAGCTTGGTCAAGAGACTCAAAGTCAATGGACCAAGTTATCATGTCGTGGCATGCCATGTGGGGAGAGGGCTTGCCGTAATTTCAACAGCATAATTAAATATTTTTCCATTTTTATCCTAATTAGCATTTAATGAAAAGTCCTCATGCATGTATCAACGTACATCCACACATATTACCAAAAAAAAAAAACGTACATCCACACAGCTACACAAGAATATCATCAAGTCAAGCTGAAACCGAAGACCAAAACAAATATATAATAAGGGGAACATAACGTGTGTAGCGTGAATAAATACGTTTTTTTTTTCCACTATACTATTATACTGTCTAACATGGAAGCTTAGCAAGAGAAAGTTAGAATTCATTGCAACGTCATATCAATTCTAAATACATTAATTAAGTATATTAGAAATAAAAATATTAAAGAAAAAAATTTTTATTTTACTTTTTTTTTAACCAGTATTACTTAGACTTTCTTTTTCTAAATAAAAGGAAACCTAAGGAAAAACTTAAGAAATGTTAAATGGTGCGACAAAAGATACTACACAAATAAATACATTACTCACACAATTTACGATGGGGGAGAGAATGTATTTTAAATTTGTCTTTTTTTTTTTTGTTTATGTGAAGAACAGTTAAGTTTGAATGAATCATAAATTGATGAATAATGACAAGAAAAATAGTTAC
>NC_029779.3:32463131-32463589 GCF_000817695.3 Arachis duranensis
TTAGTTTAAAAATAATTAATAAATATAAAATAAAATAATTTTAGACTGATTTAGGTTTACTTTTATTGTTTAAACATTTTTTCAGGAAAAATATCTATGTATAGTAGTAATGAACGATTTCAGATCATTTGTAGTAGAAGAAATCGAATCCTGTACGTCCAACATTATTCCGTACGTAACTCCTATTTATGATTCTAAGAAGATAGTAGTGTTCTGTCAAATCGAACTAATTAACTAATCGCACAATTCATTGCGTCATTGATGACTAATTAATTACAACACATGGCTAATTAAGGACTCCAATTGCGAGTCAGTTGCCTTAATAGCTTAAGGCGGCTAATGATAATGATAATGTTAAAAAGTGTATCCACACAGCCAAACACAAAATTTTTCTTAAATATATTTTAAAACACTAAATAAAATAATAAAAGGAGTTATTTTTCTTTTCAAAAAAAAAA
>NC_029779.3:32466211-32468007 GCF_000817695.3 Arachis duranensis
AGTATTATGTTTATAATTTTAAATTTAAATACAAATATACTTTTTTTTGAATTTTTACGTAAGCAATTGGGTTTGAGAATATTTTTTAAAAATTTATATAATTTATAAGCTACTATGCTAATTACAAAGGATTATAATAAAGTAAATAGAATTATCTTATTAAGATGTGAAGTTATTTATACTATTTAAAAAAAATATAATACTGTTTAAATTTTAGAAAAAGTATAATAAAGTTAATACTATTTATGATGAAACTAAAAAAAATAATTTTTAAATTAACAAATTTCTATATTCCTAATGGACAATGGATGTTTGATTAGAAAATTTTATTTAAAAATTTAAAATTTATACTAGCTAATTAAGAAATTCTATTTAAAAATTTTAAATTTGAATTTCTAATACTAATTTCTAATTAAGTAAGTTTTTAACCATTTCAATTTTTAAATTTAAATTTTTTTACTTGCCACATTTATAAATTTTTATTATTATCTTTTTAGATTGTCTCTCCACAGTAGAAGTACTTTCATCTTTTTCTCTCTTTTTAAGTATTTTTTTTCTAAATTTACGTAATTTATAAGGTTATTAATTTTTAGATTGTATTTAATTTTATTTATTTTTATCGATAAATAATATGATTGATACTATTTATGACGAAACTAATAAAAATTATTTTTAAATTAACAAATTCCTATATTCTTAATGAATAACAAACGTTTAATTAAAAAAGTTTATTTAAAAATTTTAAATTTGCACTAGCTAATTAGAAAACTCTATTTAAAAATTTGAAATTTAAAATTCTAATACTAATTCCTAATTAAGTGGCTTCTTAGCCGTTTTGATTTTTAAATTTAAATTTTTTTTATTTGTCACATTTATAATTTTTTTTCTATTTAATTCGTTTATATGGTTATTTTTTAGATTATCTCAGCACAACAATAGAGGTACTTTCATCTTTTTCTCTTTTTTACTCATAAGTTATTCATTTTCAATCTCTTTATTTAAGGAAATGGAAAAAAAGATTTTAACTATAAGTTGAATTTATTGATCGTGAGATTAAACTTATATTTATTTGAAAAAAGACACTTTTATAAAAAAATATATTATTTTCTGTAAAATATGTTTACGTAACTAAATAAATGAGAATAAAAAAGAAATTAAAGCAGCCATTGAAAATAAAACTTGTGCAATTTTACATAGACATAAGAAGACACTAATTTCATATTCTATTTGGTAAGTTAGACATGAGAAAAAATTGTAAAAAATTAGTGTCTCAAGTTAAAAATTAGTGTTTTAGCATTCTAAAGAGACACAAAATACATGTTTTTAATGGGTATTTGTGTATGACTATGTCTTTCATTATTTTTGTCTCAGTAAACAAACACCATATATGTACTCCTGGGTAATCCTGTATCTATGTTTTGATGGACATATATACCAAAATCAAACGCTGTCATATGTGTACTATTTTATTTTTTTTAATAATATAAAAAATTTAATAATAAAAATGTATTATGTATAATGTATATATATTTTTAATTAGTCAAAAATTTATTTATTTGATATTTTTAGGTATATATTGAAAGATGCAATAAGTCCAAAGAGAAGCAAGATTATATTGAAGAGAAAATTGATATTAAAAGACAAAGAAAATACAAAGTGAAGCACATTTCAAGGTAGATTTCATATAAAAAAATAATTAATTATTTTATCATTTTTTTTAGGTTAGAATAATATATTTTTTATTTGGTATTTTTAAGTATGTCAGTTCTATATATTTAGTTTTTATTGGGTATACA
>NC_029779.3:32468107-32514930 GCF_000817695.3 Arachis duranensis
CAGGGATGGAAAAGGAGTATTTGAGCTCTGACACAACATGTCAAGCTGATGAGAATGAAGATGTAAAACAAGAGTGGTTCATATCAGAGTTTCTAAATGACATCAAATGTTCGGGACTACTCAATCATAAGTTGACTTTGAAGCCAGGAGTCGCTGTAATGCTACTGCGAAACATAGACCAGACTTCAGGTTTATGCAACGGGACAAGATTAATAGTTAACAAACTTAGCAGCAACGTAATTGGAGCGACGGTAGTGAGCGGTAGAAATATTGGAGATAAAGTGTACATTCCAAGAATGAACTTGATCCCTTCAGATTCAGGATTGCCATTTAAGTTCCAACGGAGACAATTTTCATTAACAGTATGCTTTGCAATGACCATTAACATGAGTAAGGATCAATCATTATCACATGTACGGCTTTATTTGCCAAAATCAATGTTCATCTATGGACAACTTTATGTTGCTTTGTCAAGAGTTAAGAGTCACAGTGGCCTTAGGGTTTTAATTCTAAACGAAGACGGCAATCCAAAGTCATCAACAACAAATGTCGTGTTCAAAGAGGTTTTTAATAATATTTAGGTAAGAATAATATTATTTTCATTTTAATAGCATGTTATGATTTACACTTTTGTACAAATCTTTACTATAGATATAACTAATTTATCTATAACTCTTTTTTCAGATTTGAAATGAAATGTGTAACAAGGAGCACAACATCCAATGATTTTCTAATGAAGTTAGTAAGATATTAGGTTGTTGATAAATTTTTATTAGCTTTTTGATATAAAATTTAGGGTAAAATTAACATGCTATTATTATAGTTATATATGTTCTTTTTTTTATCTCCCTCCTTATGGTTCAAGAATATTATAAACTTCGAACTCTTCTATTCATATTTTACTTTGAATAAAGATAAAATAACATATTTAACACGTTTATTATATAACGATGATGATAGTGTTATACTAAATTTAAAAAATATATGATTATAAAATATTATTTTTAATTTAATTTATCAAATTTAAATATAAGCCCGTGCATCGCACGGGTTTAACACTAGTATAATATATAAATCAACCTAGAGAATGTTCTCTTATTCATTGTTTAAATAAATATTTAAAATTTTAATTAGATTACATAACTGTATAAAAATAACTTTACATCGTTAGTACATGATAGTTAAAAAGTAAATTTTACAATAATTATAGTGGTTATAAAATTTTAACAATATATATTTAAGATTGTATTTTTTATTATTTGATAATATTTTTTAATTTAATTACAGTTTTTATGTTTTATTTCTAAATTAAAAATATTACTAAAATTTCACCATCATTGTATATTCACTATAATATAATTCTTTCAAGTAATAATTAATTAGTCTAAAAGAATATTAATCCTGTCCGATCCCTGCTTACGAATTAGTGAATTAACGATAGATGATTATTTTAATTTTTCCATAAAGTTGCTTGGGACAAGGTGACATACGTGGCCATTGACTAGATAGTGACATATGTAAGAGAGTAAGACAACAAGTGTGAAATTTGAAGCTTCTAAACCAGCCCGCAAAAAAAAAAAATTAAGAATTCCCACATCATGCTTATTCAACAACGTGACGTTTTGGAAGGTGACGTTTTCAATTTGGTCCTCACTTTCTCACTTGCTTCTACCGTCACACACCAATAATTTACTGTGTTTGATGTGACACTGATATATCTTCATTAAATATAAATCATATCATATACATAATATGTAATCTTCAAATATAACCTAATCGCCTAATTCCATCTATATATCCCAATCTTAGGTTAATCGAGTTGTATATGTAGGAAAATATCTAAGAATTCACGAGTATCCATGGATCATCATCAGCAGCAGCAGCATCAACAAGGAAGTGAACCTTCTACAACAACCAAAGTTGAAAGAAAGATCATAGAGAGAAACAGAAGAAATAAAATGAAGGATCTCTACTCCAAACTCAACTCTCTTCTCCCAAGCTATAGCCCCACGGTAGGAAATAAATCAACAAATCTAGTTGAAATAATTAGTCTGACTATAGATTATAGATGTTGTAAAATTATTTCTTCTAAAAGTTTAAGCTGATAAGAGAAAAGACGAGAATGATTATGTATTGTTTTTGGATTTGCATAAAAACTTAAATTGATAGGATATTAATCTTGTAATTTTGAATTTAATATATGATAACGCAGGAAGTGTTACCATTGCCTGATCAAATAGATGAAGCCGTGAAATATATCAAAAGCTTAGAGAAGAAGGTGAAGATGGCAAAGGAGAAGAAGGAGAGGTTGCTAAAAGGGAGGAATAACAAGAAGAGATCTCGCGGTTTCGATGAGAAAAATATTACAAAATCTCCAATGATAGATGTTCATGAAATGGGTAATTCCTTGCTTCAAGTGGTCTTGACATGCGGGTTTGAGAACAAGTTCCTTTTCAATGAGATTATTCGCATATTGCATGAAGAGAAGGTTGAGATTGTTAGTGTCAATTCTTCTTCGCAACCTGGAGATTCAATGATTCATGTTTTGCATGCAGAGGTAATTAATTAGTACATTGAGAAAAATAGAAAGAATGTGTGATTAATTACTTAATTAATTAATAGCTGATGTTGTATGTTATATTTTGATTAATGTAGATTCCTTCCGCATTCCAGCAATTTGGAGCGGCAAGAGTGAGTGAGAGATTGAAGAGGTTTGTGAATGGATCAATCAGTGATGTGGATATAGATCCAGGGTTTTGGGATGATTTTGAAATTGATACTGACATTTGGGAGCTTCCAGATCTTTCATCAGTAGTAAGTAAGGGTTTTCCAAATCCTTTGTAAAATAATAAACAGGTTTTTTTTTTCTAAAATTAGAAGTGAGACTTACCCGTAATTTCTAGATGAGTATGGAAAGATTATGTCATTTGAGTTATAACTCATTAATAAAATAATATACAGTTATTGCAGATAAAGTAAAGTAAATATATAATAATATCTGCAGCTCGTTACATATTTTAGTCATGAGATCCTTGAAGATTTGCAACAACAAAGTAAACTGAGCCATATGTATATATATGATTCAAAAAATATAATGGAGCTTAGCAATTATCTATCTTGATATTCAGATGAAATTAATTAAGAAAAATGTTAGGTAACATTAGTCAACATATTCTCGACTTTCAAATTAATATATGTTATCTCTTCTGGTTCAGTTAGGATTTAGGAGTAAGTTGATATTAATCATTGCTAATTAATTAACCAAACTAAAATAACCAACCAACAGAAATTCAAATTAATTAATGTAAATAATCTAATTTGATAATTAGTACAATGGGTTTTGGATGAATAATAATGCATGTGATACGATCCATGGGAATATAAATGTATTAGAGTGCAGAAAATAAAGATCCAGGATTTTCTATTTGTTTATTTGGAAGGCTAGCTTAACTTCAAATTTCAGCGTTATAGAGACAATTAGTTAAACTACTATTTTCAATACCAGCAGCTTCTGCTTCTCTTTTTCATGAATAATGTTATTGTTTCGGGCGGGATCCCTAAGAGATTCTGCTGCTACTTTCAGAGGCCACATTCAATTCGGATCTAGATACATTCTCAATTCGGTTCTAGATTCATACAACCACATTGATCTATCAATAGTATTAGAAGGCCAGCACATTTTGTAATTTATAGTCTTTAATTAATTATCATTAATATTTTTAATGGTATGAAATTATATCTAATGATATGAGATTACACACTCTTTTATTGATAGTTAAATGTTAGCTAAATTTTAATAAAAATAGTGGTTATGAGACTTTTTCTTGATCTATTCTTATTTCCTCCTACCTAACTAGTTACCTACCTATATTAGAATAATTTTTCACATATAAGCTTTTTTTCGTACAAGTCTTTACAAGTCATTTATATTCACGCGCTTCGAGCTGTTACCGCACGTTCTTCTTCTTCTTCTCTTTCGTTATTGTCGTCATCAACACCACCACTTCCTCCTCCTCCTCTTCCTCCTTTTTTCATTGGAATTGCTTCTAGTTAATTTTTTCGTTAGTAGTTTGTGATTCTGTAGGTGAATAATGTTTTATCATTTATTGTTTGAATTGAATATAATGTAAAAGTTCTACATTAAAAAAAATATTTATGTGTATTTGCAGTAAATTTGAGTGTAACACGAAGATATTTGGGTGTATTTTAAGAATTTTTCGGTGTATTTTTATTCTGATAAGTTCTACATAATTTAAAACTCTTCTTCTTCCTCTTTCTTATTTTCTACTAACTTCTTTTTTTTTTCATCATCATCATTATCTTCTTCTTCTTTTTTTCTTATTCATCTTTTTATTTTTGTTTTATCTTCTCAAGTTTCTTCTTGTTTTACTCTCTTAACAAAAATAAAAACAAAAAATCAAACAAAGAAAAAGAAAAAACACATAATGCTGCAAAATTACTTGAAAGATAATGAACTTACATTCATTTAACTAAAAAAAGAAATAAGAAAAAAAAAGAAGGAAAAAAATGCAGTATTAGAGGAAATATTTTTATGTATTTGCAGCAAATTTAGGTGTAACACAAAAATATTTGGGTGTATGTTTAAGAATTTTAGGTGTATTTTTATTCTGATAAGTTCTGCATAATTCAAAACTCTTTCTCTTCCTCATACTCATCTTCTACTGCTTCTTTTTTCTCGTCTTCTTATTTTATTTTTTTATAATTTTTTTGGGAGAAAAAATCAAACAAAGAAAAAAATACATAATGTTGCAAAATCAATAGAAAGAGGAAAAAATACAGCAACAACAATCGTAATAAAAAAACAATAAAGATGAAACACGCGAAGAAAAACACAGAAAAAAAAAGAAAAAGAAGGAAGAGAAGGAGGAAGAGGAACGTGAAGCACCCTATAAAAACTGTTGAATAGCGTGTGTAATTTGGCCCAATTTATATGACTTATAAACCCAAATAATTTGTATATATAGCACTATTAATCATTGCTTTCGCTTGACACCCACTACATATGAATAATATTAATAAAATTTATATATATAAATTAATAAAATTTATTTATTAGAAATAATTTAATATTTATATTAATTAAATAATAATAACCAAAAATATTAAAAATTGTAGGTGCTTTAAAGAGTTTCTCCACCACATATACTTCCACTATTGGACTATATATTGGAGTTAGAATGTCTTTTATATATAGATACGTATACACCCAACTTAATAATTAATTTGTGTTATACCTGGTGCTGTGATTCAATGCAGCCTTGAGAGGGAGAGAAGAGCTAGCATCTATTGTCACACCTACTCAAGTACTTTTTCTTTAATCATTGGTAAGTTTAAATAAACACTTGAATTTTGGTTACGAGCTTGGTTATTTTGTTTGATTTTAAGGTATTTTGGCATTTTATTATAAAAATGATGTAGCTCTTTAATTTCTTCCTCCAAAAGTAAAACATTATTATTTAATTTTTGAAAAAAAAAATACACCTGTGTTTGTTTTATTTTGTTTTATATGTCTGTCTTCATAGTTTCATATTCTTACACTAACTCACTTTATGAAGATATGATACATATAGTTCATAATAATAATGCTTCATTTAATGATACTTGTATATTTATTCATTATGGGCACTAATTAGAATTGTTATAATATCACGTCTAAAACAAATGAAATTTCTGATTGATGAAATGGAGAATTGACATACTAATTGTAAGTGATGATGTTATCAAAGGACCACGGAAAATCACAAAATCTCTAATGTGTCATAAATACCAACAATTAAATTAAAGATTATTCAGTAAAGATGTTTAAAATATTTTTTTAAAGATATTTTTAATAATTAAAATTTTATATATGTAATTGATTAAACCGTATTATTTCTGCTATAAATTAATTCGGACAAATCAATTTGGCTAAAACATTGACGAACCAAATTTTAAATTGATTTAAATTAATATTTTTTTATAAAAAATGATTACAATATTTGAAATATAGAAAATGACTAAAATACTCATATTATATATATATAATAAGAATATTTTGTCATTTTCTATAATATTGTAGTTATTTTCTATAAAAAAATATTAATTTAGACTAGTTCAAGATTTAGTTCATTGATTTTTTTGTCAAATCAATTTGTTTGATCTAATTTTGATAAAAATAACACAGTTTAATCAATTATATATATTAAATTTTAATTATTAGCAAACATCTTTTAAAAAAGACGTTTTAAACGTCTTTATTTGAGTGGCTTCCTTAAATTAAATGCTTAAAATAACAAGTTTATCTAATTAAAATGAATGTTTTATACAACTTTGTTTGACCAGTTAAACCTCAACTTTGTTTTTCCTAAATAATATAATGTTACTGTGATACCTTACATATCATTCAATAGATCAGATTTCTATTTTGTAAAATCTTGAATCTCAAAATTAATATACTATAAATTATAAATAAATAGATGTAGTCACCAGACTGTGTATGTATTATCATCATTTTATTTTCGGACTTTAAACAATTTGTAAGATGTTTCTATATATTGGCAATGTCATAGAAGAGTAAGAACGGAATAAAGAAACTCGGAATGAACAAATCTCTTGTTTTTAATTATTATTTTCACTACAAATATATATAGTTCAATTCACATGATCATCTTCAATATAGCTGACTGAGTACTATTAAAGAATGGAGATTAGCCGTTGACTTTCTTGGCGTGGGGTGCAAGAACTTGACCACATCATATGAGACTACTTAATTAATTAGCTATTGAATTATCGTTACTACCCTTCAGCTTTTCCATAATTATTGTATCCATAAAAATCAGAACTATATGCCTCTCAGTTAATTTTCGAATCACCTTAATTATTAGAGTGAGTATTTCTCATAAAATTGTTCTGCATATTGTTCTGTTTAAATTTTTCTTAGCATATACTATGTAAGAATCAATTTTTAAGATTTTGGGGGCAAGGAATTGAAGCAAACCATGTCATCATCATCAAATCCATCATTAGAAGTTGCACAAGAGGATGATGAAGTCCCAAAACTAGTTCATCAGTTCTATTTTGTGAAGCTTTGGCCATCATCAGAGCCTGATTCAATATCTCAAATCAAGAAACAAGAGCTCACAGTGGAGAAAATGAACCGAGACATTCGTGAAATCACTGATAAAATCAAAGAGAAAATTGTAAGCATTGATTTCAGCCTTCAATTTTGATATAGAAGACAAAAAATAATATAATGATGTTATTCCGTTTTTGTTAACAGTCAGAAAAGGACTATGTTGCGTCTGGGATGAGAAGCTCATACTACTGGAAAATGGAATGGAGACGCCGCGTGGCGCGAAAAGGGAAGATACTAAGTAACTTGTATGTGGCTCTTGATGAATTGTGTTTCATGAACAATGCACCTAGGAGAAGATCTAAGAAGAAGAAATGCTTCAAGGAAGAAGAGCTTGATAACCATGTAAGAGCTTAGAACTTTAGTAGTGTATATATTGTGCTGTGATTAATCTCTATCTACATCTTACACTTGATAACAATGTATATTGTATAGAATCTGAATGCATTGATGCGACACGGAAGCACGAGTCTCGCAGAAGAAAAGCAAATTCTGAGGAACATGAACACTCATCAGAGAGATGCTGATAAATTTCAGTCACTAGAAGTGCTTAGAAATACTGTAATTTAAGGACTTATAAGTTATGATCTTTGATTTGATTAAAAATTTATACCAAGGTAAGAATTGAAGTTTGGAGTGTTGAAAATTTTAAACAGATCAAATGGGGTTACTATGAGAATCATTGCCATAAGCTACTGAGAGAAATTGAACAATTCCAAAACCAAAGGAAAAAAGCTGCTGCCAATGCTTCTGCGAAGGGGAAGATTCCGGGCTATGTATCGATGAAAAACGCCATAAAGGACCAAATCAAGGTGAGTTATGGCATTGACATCAAAGCAGCACATTCAATTATTCATGTCATAAGATGCTACTTGTAACAGATTTATTTTCTTAACTTGTTATAGGTGTTCTGTGATGAATCTTCGGAGAACAGAAAAAAAGAGATGGCAGAATATACCAAAATTAGAAATGCAGAGAAAAAACAAGAGGTCATAAACCAAGAATTACATTCTTTGAAAACAAAGTTGGGAGAAAAGCAGAAGAAAAAGGGTGAAGCATATGAATCCATTACTAAAGTGAAGCAGTTATATGATGAAGAGGTATGAATATGATTTGCTATTATTTCTCGATTTCATTTGTAAGAATACGATTTACTATTAACTTGATGAATCAAAACCTTGCTTGCTTGAGTTCTTAATATGGATAAACTTGTTTGCTGAAAATTTATTTAATTCACATTATATGTTATCTCATAAAAATTTCAGGTTACCAACTATTACAAGTATTGTTCACTCATGAACAAAGTGCAACACCTGGCTGAAAAGAAAGATACAGCAGCGCTTGATAAATTGTCGCGTTACGAGGTTGGTAGTTTATAAAAAGAGTTGATTCTCATTGAAACAAGGTTCATTTTGACGATTAGAGTTTTTTTTTTATTTTTATTTACTTTGATGTGTTAGGTTGACAAATTTATGTTCGAATGGAATTCTAACAAAGCTTTCAGAGAAGCTTATGCGAAAAAGATTATGCAACCACAACAAACACAGAAAATAAACAGAGATTGGAGTTAGGGAACAACTGAATAGTCGATGCAGTTGTTGTGTTGTTAGCATATAAGTGTGATTGTTGAAAAAAAATAAAGTTACAAAGAATATTGATAAAAAATAAATAAAAACAGGAAGCATAAGTTATATATGTAGAATTTGGAAACATAATAAGGAATTGAATTCATTTAAGAATTTTTTTTCATCTAATAGATTTTTCTGCTTCAAAATTACGCTAATATGTTGTATCCTCTAAGAACAACAAATTCATAGTCTACAACACAAATGAAAATAGCTTGGTATCAAACACAACAATGCCGTGCTTATTCCAAGGTTAGCTATGTCCTTTCTTCTTCACTTGGGCTTTGCTATGATTGACAATAGTGTATTTGTACAATGTGTATAATAGGCTGTTTATTTGGCCCAATATGAGTTAAAAATGAAAATTACTCACGAAATAATAAATTTAAAAACTCTTATTCAGTTATTTTACATCAAATTTCAAATTCTCCAATTTCAAATTTCAATTTTTTAAAAAATTCAGTTAGTTTTTTAAAAAAATAACCATCTGAAATCCTCCAATACTCTCTTCTTTTTCAACCGGCGGCCACTCTACCTTCATCAATAATCATCACATTTCACCGTCGCTACTTGGCTTGCCACACGCCACTCACCTTTAATAAAAATAACTATCCACTTAAGGATAAAAATAATCATCTACATACCTAATGAATTGAACATCTAACATATTTTAATTATATATAACTAAACTCAATCCAATCAAAATAACCATCTACATAAAAATAAAACAACCATCCGCATACCTACTAAAATGACCATCCTAAATTGATCATTAAAATAGAAGAAGATGATGAATAAACAGAAGAAACTATTATTGTAGTGAAACATAATTTAGAAGGACTAGTCATGACAAAAGCGGCACGATTGTAAAGCATAGGGTTCAAATCATGAAAGAAGATAACCATGTTTGGATCCGAAAAAGAAGAAGAGCATGGTGGTATCATCGGTAAGAAGAGGCTTGAAGAAATGGGAGAAAGCGAAGCGGTTCGAAAGAGAGGCACGAAAATAGCGGCAGAATGTTAGGCTGAAATTTAGTGACGCGAGGTGAAAACCGGAGAAGATGACGGTGAGTATTGGACGTGTATCAGAAGTTATAGTAAGATTTAAATACTAATCTTAATTTTTAAATTTTTAAATTTGAAATTAAATAATTAATTAATGATCTAATTTTTAATTTTAATTTTATTTTTTTTAATTTATTATTCACATTGTAGACAATTAATATTGGTCTCAATTCTTTCTCTTTTAATAATTAACATGTATTGGATATGTTTACGTGTATGCAACTATATGCGAGTGTTTCATTGTTTTATCTAAACCAAATAATTAGTCTAATAATCATCGTTACAAACCATTCAACACTAACTAGCATGCACCAAACTTCTTGATAGGAGATTTTTTATCTTGTATATAAGCTCTAATCACAAATATAATGGGGTAGTGAGGTTACAAAGCAAATCATAGCAACACTATAAAACAGAGAGAAGCTAATTATTTATTCAAGAGCGAGTATAGATATATGAGATTTTTTTATGTCTATAAATTTTTTGCCTAAATTATCAAAAGAAGGTAAAATCATAAAATTAGGGTAATTTCTTCCAAACCCATGGTAATTTTGTGGGTAAGTTACCTTTACATATGTGTCATTATCTCAACTATTGATTAAAAAATTTTTTCAACCTTTTATTAATTCATTCATTAGTTATAGCAAAAGTTTTTAATGAACCTATACCATAAATATACTACATTAATTAGTGTATATACATACTGTATAATGTATTGGGGAACATTTGCAATTATAATTTATAATCTCTAAGTTGTTTTTTTTTTTTAAATACCCTCCATGTCTTCCTGAAATTCAACATATATCTCTCATAACTTGTAAAACGCATAGCCTCCAGCAGTGAAATTGGTTATCCTAGTACCCACTACCTAACCCTGTTTGATTTTTTCTCCTTCGTTCTATGTTATACCACAGATTAATCCACCCAGAGTCTATTTGGCAAGAATGATCTCCTCCGAGTAACAGGGAGCCGGAATTGGTACTCTAGTTTCGTCGGCTAGGCATCGACGTCAACTGAGGAGAGGGCGAATGCTAAACTGATGTTGCTCCAGTAGAAAAATTTGTAGCTGAACTTCTGTATGTGACGAAACTGTGACTGGTGGAAGCTGGTTTACCATCCCCATTTTTCAGCTGCCTTCGGATTAGGTGCGTCGTATTTGGTAAGCTGGTTTACCATCCCTATTTTATCCGTTCAAGCTCAACCTTTGGTTGTCATCAAGGTATGTCCGATTAAGTTTTTTTGTTAATCCAGATTAGTTTAATTTGGATGATAGTCTATGCCTTTTAAACGGTTCTCTGTTTAGGATGTTGGATTGCTATTCTGGAATTTGAAAATTAAGTTACATTATCCAGTTCTATGCTGTAGCTAGGTTTGGAAAATTGAAATTAAAACCTAATACTGGGGTCGAAAACAATTGGATTAGTTTAATTGGTTTTGGTTCATTTAATTTTACATGCAGCTTAGTTTAGCTTCCCCTAGTTGCTGCCATTGGTTCTGTTTATTGACAATTTTGGATAAAATTATGGCAGGGGTTAAATTATGTCCATAAAGGAGGATAATGTGAAGAATGATTCTGATAATGATTTGGGTGATGATTTTGATTATCAACCGAATGCAGAAGATGATGCTGAGGATGACGATGTGGATTCGCTGGATTCTACTAGCAAGAGTGAAGAAGTTTGTGGTGTAAAAAGAATAGCGGATTTAATGGTTGATGATATTTGGAACTTGGAGTTTAGGATAGAGGATGAGGCTTGCCAATTTTATAACGCTTATGCTTGTTGGCATAGATTTGTAATGAGGAAGAATGACGTGGTTAGGGATAATCAAGGTAGAATCATTAGCAGGCAACTTGTTTGCAATAAGGAGGGCTGGAGGAATATGAGTTATCTTGATCTGGATGATAGATCAAGGGAGGCAAGGTCACTAACGCGAACCAAGTGTCCAGCTCGGCTTAGGGTAAAGCTTGACTATGGCTGCGGTAGATAGAAGGTATCATGTTTTGTTAAATCTCACAACCACGATCTGACGCCACCCTAATTTGCGCATCTGGTTCCGGCCAATCGTTGTCTCACTGTCACTGATAAAGTCCAAGTAGAAAATCTTCATAATTTTGGTGTCAAGACCTGCCATATTATGGGGTATATTGCGTTCCAGAAGGGTGGATATTGTCATGCTGGCTTCACACGCAAAGATTTGTACAACCACATTGATTGTTATCGTCGGTCAAAAGTTAAAAACAGGGATGTCAATGCGGCAATAAACTATTTGATTGGCAAGTCAAACAACGATCCGTTGTTCTTTGGAAAATATACGTTCACTAGTGACAAAAGGCTTGAGCATATTTTTTGGACAGATGGGCAATCAATTATCGACTATCACTGTTTTGGAGATATTGTTGCCTTTGATTCAACCTACAAGAAAAATAAATACAACAAGCCTTTGATCATTTTCTCCGGATGCAATCATCACAGGCAGACTATTATCTTCGGCTCCGGCCTACTATCCGACGAAACCACAGAGACGTATAAGTGGTTGTTGGAAACCTTTGTTGAAGCGATGGGTGGCAAAAGTCCTAAATCAGTAATAACGGACGGAGACCTTGCCATGCGAGATGCAATCAAGAATGTTCTTCCTGATGCGACCCATCAGTTATGCGGATGGCATCTGCAGAGAAATGCATGTGAAAATATAAAGAATCCGAATTTCCTGCGCGATTTTAAGGGTCTTATATACGACAACAACGACCAAAGAGACTTTGATCGGAGATGGGCAGCGATTTTGGATAAGTACAACCTTGTTGGGAGTACCTGGATGGAAAAGACGTACGAACTCATGCGATGTGGTTCCATTGTTTCCTCCGGGATAAGTTTTTCGGTTACATAAGGACGACGTCACAGTACGAAGGTATAAATTCTCTCATCAGGTTTTATGTTAATCGCAAGAACAACCTCATTGACTTCATGCACAACCTAGATAGGGCCTTAAAGGAGTATAGAAACAACGAATTAATAGCTGACTTTAAGTCTCAGTGCTCAGAGCCAGTGATGATTACCTCGTTGGAGGTATATGAAAGATCTGCATCATGTTATTTCACTCGAAACATTTTTAAGAAAATTTGTAATGAGATTCAGAGGGTAGGGGCTTTGAACATTAAGGTACTAAGCATAACCTTGGACAAGGTAGAGTTCAGTGTGACTGCTCTCGAAGACCCGGCCAAAGATCGACGGGTGAAACTCGATAGAAGTAAGAATCTATTCTCGTGCTCGTGCAAGCTGTTTGAATCACGTGGTATTTGCTGCAGTCATGTTTTCTGTGCCACGAAGTTCGAAAACATACTTGAATTTCCAGATTCGTTGATCTACAAAAGGTGGACAAAAAATGCAAAGAACGAATTTATTAGCACAGAAATACCCGTGAATGATGACGTCGAAAGGGTGTTAAAGTTTCGAGTTGGTGCATTGGCATCGAATTGCAACAAGCTGTGTGATATTGCTTGCAAGGATCTTGCAGACTTTGACGAAGTCCAGTCTGAACTTGTGAAGTTAGTTATCCGCTTGCAGTCACGCAAACAAGGCAAGTCAACTCCTAATGTTGACGTGGAAGGCATCAACGATCCCTTTGTTGTCAAAAGCAAAGGTGCCCCTTCGAAGAGGTCTTCTTGGAGGAAGAAGAGAGCATGCTCTAATTGCCACAAGTACGGTCATTACTACAAGCGCTGTCCAGATTTGATGCAGCATAGTGTGCAAGGTAACCCTTGCGATCGATCAGAGACCAATGCATCAGCCAAGGACTCAGGTTTTAGTCCAGAAAGGTTTGCTAATTCTTCGAGGTCGTTCTAAGTTAAGTCCGAACACCATTCAGGACCTAAGACAAAGGTACAAATTTTTTATTCTAACTAAGTTCATTCTTCTTCAATCTTCTTCGGTGGGTGTCCCTTTAAAAACAACTAAACTATGTGCATGTATTGCTCTATTTGCACAGCCTTTTAAAAAGGGTGGAATAAGGAAATTTACGACGACGGGTATGAGAAACCAGAAGGGTAATGACAACATGTTTGATGTGGTAATTTTTGTGACTGTAAACCTCTAATTTCCGTGACATGAACTAGGTAAATTAATGCATCTGTTCTTCTTCTTGTTTAAAAAAAATTATAAAACAGTGAAGCCTCCATGAAAGTAGTGAATCCATTGACATCACGTCCATGAATGGATTTTTCAACAAAAATACGTACTCGTTAACACAGGTGCGATGCCTAAAACTCCTTTTTGATCTACTCCGACTACATGTATTGTGAAACTTGGTTGAATCTCTATGTTTAGTATTCCGGTTGATGTTAATTATGTTTTTTTGTTAATGAAATCCCCAGTTAACTGTTATGAGATTGGTTAATTCCAAGTGTTTTTTATTTCAGTTTTTCTTTACTAGTGTATGTTTTACATTAGTTTGAAAGACCCAAAATTAAGAGAAATGGTTGCATAACAACTTCAATCTATGTAATTCGATGTGTCATGTAGTGTTTCTCATGTATAGGAGATTTATAATGGTGTTATTCTGTTTCTAACCATCCTAGTATAGGGATTATGTGACAAATATCAGTTAACCTACTAACATTTTACACGAATATTCAATCAAGAAATGCTATTCTAAAAAAAGATTGAGCAAAGTAAGGGTAGACATACACATGAATGGAATAAATAGTTACCTGAAAAAATCTGGTTTGGCTTAAAATTCCGGAGAGAGTTGGGCTTAACCGGTTTCAAGCCAGTTGCTGCATTAATCCTCAACTGAATTATCTACTAATTGTTTTTGTAGCTGACCCAATTTGATAGATAGCCCACTTTACTTTTAGATAGACTTGAACTACCAAAAAGTAAATGTTTTTTCAGGTTAGTTGACCGAGCCTAATCCCAAGTATGTCAGAAAGACAAAATATTCAGTTAATTAAAGTAACTAATACTGGAAAAAAAAATATCGATGACCTTTGATCATCTACTATGTTACACCTTAATACCTAACCAGAACTCAACCGGTATAATCATGAATCGAGACATGCATACAAAATTCGACCTATAATTCGACCAAATTTATCCTATGTAACACGATTCCACCAAAAAAGACGACATATAAACGGGCAATGAAGAAACTACTTGAAAAAAGTTAGAAGACAAACTTACTTTATGGCCATGGGTTTCAGGAGCACAATTGTATACACCACTGCTTTGTTGGACGATGGCAGAACCTAACTCAGTGCACGGTAAGACCTGCAATAAGCCATACACCCGTTGAATATTACTATATAAGAAGAAAAATAGAGCAACCCAGTACACAGTAAGAACTGTAATAAGCCATTAGCACTCTATAACAAACTCCAAGTTGCACTCTACCTCCACGGCCACGTCTCTAAAATGATCAACCCATTAGCACTCGTTCATTTACTTTGGCTTAGAAAGTAACAGGAATTTAATAAAGTGCATGAAGGGGTGAATAAAGTCAAACAAATTGAGCAAACAAAGGATTCAGCAATAATGGGAAGCTACTGTTTTTAAAAAATCAGATCTTTCAATTAGAGTATTATACATCATGTACAAGGGTATAAAGATGATGATCTACAACTTCAATACCTGATGAGTTGAAGCCTTTGAAAACCATTATGTTAACAGACAGGCTAGCTTATTTAGAGCATCATAACTGGTATCCTTTGCTTTACCTTAGTCTATGGCATACACAACATCATCTATGGTGATATTACTCTCGGCGATATTTGTTGCTAGGACAATTTTTCTACAATGGAAAATTAACAATCATCAAAGTTACAAAACCTGAGAGTTAATAAAAAATAGCAATCCTATGCAGGATTTATTTAGGTTCAAGGGATCAGAAATTTGGAAACCTATGCAGAAAATTTTCTGACAGGAAAGTAATTAAACTTGACTAACAAGTTGCAATTCACCAAATTTCCCAAGCCTAACATAACATTCTAGTTGAGTTTCAACTTCTTCATTCTCTCATTTGTTAAAATTTATGCTGCACACTAGTATATAAGAAGAAAAACAGATCTTGTCAATTATCTATTATGGTGGCTGCATGATTTGTCATGGAAGTCACCAAATCATCAGTCTATATTGTCATGCCCTTCTCCTTCCTACTCTTACAGAATTGCCGAAGATTGGGTTATAACATGACTGCAATCTTAAGCATTCATGTCACTAATAAAAAGGTTGTTATTTTCTGGTATTCAGACTGACTTACTACAACATATTTGCCTTCATATGCTATGAAATTAGTAGGAAACTTTGATAACTAACTCACAAAAATAAATACCATAAAACATATATGTATGTATAGGTAAAACAAGAACACGTAACTAGAAACATAATCAAATTTCAACCATGTTGCCCATATCAAATAAACGTCATCAACAATTTTTTCTTTTAGAGCTTCAACATTTGTGTCTCTACATTCTAGTAGCAATTTTCAGCAAAGAAGGGAATTATTCTTAAGCTTCTGAACCTATTAGAGGTGCTTCGGGTTCTGGTTTTCAGCTAATCAATAGACGTTATTGATGAAGCCTCCATGTCTCTTGCAACTGCTTCTCTAGCCTTTTTTCTCAACTCTGCTTCTCTACTTTTCTTGTTCAGCAGCTTCTCTAGTTTTACTATTCTTTCCTCTACATGGTCTATCAAATTATCCATTTTCAAATGTTCTTCAACATCATTCTGCTTCCCGTCACCTGATCCCCTTGTAGCCTCCCCCGCTCTGACCCTAACAATGTGGTCATCAACCCAGAGAAAGAATTTGCAATGTGCTTCTGCCACCTAAATCGAATAGAACACAATTAATGTATGAGATTGCAAAACACTCCAATTCAATCTAATCCACGTATGTCACTGTAATTAATTCCTAAACTCTACATCTATAAAATCCTTTCAAATTTTAGCAGCCATTTTTAATATCAGAACAGGTTTCATGTCAATTCTTGTCACAATCATGATTTTTAATCTAGGTAGATCTATTTTGAATAAATCAACTTTTTCCCAATTCTTAGGCATTCATCAAAATTAACCAGCACCAATATCAAATCATATACAAAATCAACCCAATTTAACATCAAATCAATAACAAAATCAAATCATTTCCATAACCAATAGGCATGCCATTCCCAACAATTCAAAATCACATCCACAACAACTTGAGCAAGGTGGAGAATAACCAAAATATAGAGTTTAAAGCTCCATTCCATAAAATTCAAATTTTAACCAAATTTTAGCATAATCTTAGTTCTCATACATAAAGAATTGCGTGCTTACCTTTAATAATGGGCATCCAAAAAATAACCTATTTGGTTTGGTGTCTATCTTCAACATGTAACTGATGGCATATTTTTCACAGAAGCATTTTGAGGCCACACCATCTATTACATCCCAAGGATACAGCGAACTTGAGGTTGCATTTCCAGCTCTCAGTTCCTGTTGTCCGTCGGCTCCCCCTCTGTCTCGTCTCGTGTTTGAGGAGCATGCATCACTGGCCATCGATCTGATTAACATTTAACACCACCATGGACAACTATCATCATCTATTGCATTCAAAATTGAATCAATCTTCTTTGATGAACGGTGATTACAGAAAGTGATTAACAGAACAAATCACGCAAATTGGCTAAAAAAACAAAAAAAAACGAACGAATGAGCTAGATGAAGAAGCAGTAGGGCTTACAAGGGTTTTCCGAGAGCGTTCTGCACGTGGGTCACCGGAACCTTGCTGGCAAGGGGATGAGTTATGTTCATCGACGGTAAATCACAGAAAAGGATACCTGCGTAACCCTAGACGAAGACGCAGTAGGCAGGATCTTCCACGGGGTTCGGAAAAATCTGTCCCTGCCGATGACTGACCTTAAAATCAGAGGAACGACGTAGAAAAAGAGGCTGTGGACATTACAGCTGTATTTGGGGAAGGTTTTGTGAGTGGGTCGTTAGAAAAATTAAACGCTTAAGTTAAGGGAAGGGTAGAAGAAGCAGTGAGGTAGACGAAGAAGCTGTGGATATTACAGGGGTATCTGGGGAAGGTTTTAGGAGTGAATCGCCAAAAAAATCAAACCCATCACCCACAGGAAGGGTAAAGAAGAAGAAGCAGTGAGGTGATAGAAGGGTAGAAGAAGCAGTGAGGTTGAAGAATGAAGCAGTTCCTTCGAAGTGTCTTTTGAGAGGTAGAAGAAGAAACCGTACACATTGAAATGGTATTTGGGGAAGGTTTTGATTTGTATGGTATTTAGGGAGAGATTTGTAAAATCAACTATTTGCGTATTGCATCAAGTATAAATATGTTATGGAGTATAATGTAAATAACATAAAATACAATGTAGTGTGAAAATATTTAATGCATCAATTAATAAAAGGTTGAAAATTTTCTTTGATTAATGGTTGAGATGATGACACATATGCAAGGGTAACTTACCCACAAAATTGCCATGGATTTGGAAGAAATCACCTAAAATCAGTATTGTTATTATTACGATCGTAACCACCAATCGACAGACAAGACATGATAATCTTCTCAAAATAAGTTTTGTGTTGGTACGATCATTTTACGATGTCGTATTCACCTTCATCCTCATAGAAGCGTAACGTGCATTCATCTTTCTCTACGTCGTAAGATTCTATATCCGAAAAAGTTAACTTTGGTGGAAGATCAAAATGGAATCTAGTGAAAGGATTTAACATTTGCATAGCCCCCTTGTTTACTAGTGTCGAAAGATGTCTCCTTGAAAGGTAACACTATAGCCATGGATTTCTATAATTTGTAGTCTTTGGAAGCTTCAAGTTTCATTGCTTACAGACAAATTTGAGTCGGAGATAATCGGCGTAAGAATACATTCGCCTGCCAATTTCATCCACAAATCTAAATAGAGATTTTCTTATTTATCTTGCGGCCCATTGTTGCATGTACTTAAAATTTTGTTAGGTGGCGACGTTGCAAGTACCAATTTTTTATATTTGCCCATTTTTTCTCACTATAAAGTAGTATTCTATTACGTATTTTTGTCAATTTTTTAATCCATCATTAACCTTCAAAATATCTTTTTCATTTGTTATAACCTTTCGGGCAGTCTTTTACAACTTTGAACTCCTTTAATTTTGAGAGATTATTAATCTTTATTACTTTTTTTTAATAGTAGGTCGGAACTTCATCTCTTCAAATAATTTCAAGATATTTTTAAACTTCTGTTCCGTTTAAAACATAATTTTTTTTTAACACATGAGTCTCAAGAGTCTCTTTATCATATTTTATCTTGTGTAGGTAGGTTTTTAACTCAAATAAGACCCACAAACAAAAAAATAAAAAAATATAAGAAAAAGGTAAAGAGAGACAAAATGGATCATATATTTAAAAGAAAGAAAAGAAACACTGAGAAAAGAGAGCCGTCGACAAAAGAGGAGAAAAAAGGGGGAAAAGGCAATGTCAATGTGCTCATATTTGTTCTATTTTTTTATAAAATTTTAGTATGTTGTTTCTAATGTAAAGATGAATATTATGATATAACTTGTTAGTTGTATTATCTTTTTTTTGTCTAATTTGAGATATTAATTTTTGTGGAGGATTTATGTTGATTCCATCAGTTTTAATGGTGTATTTTGTGACGGTCAATGTTCTATCCCTCTCAGTATGAATCCGATGTTTTATTCTAGGTTGAAGCACATAGAAGTGAGATATCATTAGATACGTCAAGCTTTTGAGATGAAGTCATATACACTTGAGAAGATCCATACTGATCACAATGACTCAGATATAATGACTAAAAGTTTATCTAAAGTAAAAATTGATTCCTGTAAAGAGGAAATTGGCTTAGTAGAGCAGCCTACTCCCACTTAAGTCGATGAAAGAGAGAGGTTGGTAGGTTCCCAACTTAATTAAGTGGAATGCACAAGCCAAAAGAAAAAAAAAAAGAAATGGCAAAAGCCATGGTAAGAAGAAAAGAGAGAGAGAGAGCATTACATATTTGAAAAGAAGAAAAAAAATAGTGAGGGAGAAGAGAGAGAGAGTGCATTACATATTTGAAAAAAAAAAGAAAAAATAGTGAGGGAGAAGAGAGAGCCATCGACAAAGGAGGAGAGAAAATGGAAAAAATGACAGTTTTAATGTGTTTTTATTGTGGTTAAGACTAAGCCAAGAGCCCACATCGAGTCTGATAATAGGATAGAGGGTCAGACACTTTACCAGATTGATAAACTAACTCCTTCAAAAACGGTGGTTGATACCATGAGCCAATCACCCTTAGGTCAGTGGTTACGAATGATAACATCATTGGCCTTGGAATAGATGATGACGCACTACCACCAGAAGATGACGATATTCAAGAAGAAGATGGAGTCGATTGCGACGAAGAAGAAGATGAGTTCGATGATCAGAAAACTATCTCGGAAGACGAGGATGGAGAACTAGAGGAAGAAGATGATGAATTTGAATAGGGTTATTGTAAATATAGTTCTATGATATGTATTTCTTTACTAAATCTTTGAGAAGAATGTAATATAATTAGCATTGTTTTAAATATTTCAATTACCATCATTTCGTATTTTTATTTTTGTATATTTGATATTTCACATTTGTTTTAAAGCACTATTTCAATTATTAATTATCAAGGTACATTATAGATGAATGAAAAAAAATTAATTAAAAAATAAAAAAGACTACAATCGAAATAGTCCGACAATAACATTTAAAAAAAATGTCACAAAAAATTTCTATCGCCATTACCGTCGAATTAATCCGCCGATAAAATAACATAGAGCCATATCATTTGATGTCAACATTACTGGTAGAAAATTTTTTTACAGTAATATTCAATAAATTCTGCTTTTTTACTATCTATATTTCATCACTATATCCAACGAAAATTATCATCGGACGCAAAAAATCCGCCAATAATATATTATCGGCGAGGTTTATTCTATTATAATTTTATTCATAACTCAACATTTGTTTTTAGTAAAAAGATATACTCTTTTCTTTATTTTTCTCTCGTTGAAAGTATCTTCAACTCAAAAACCGTTTATTATTATGATTATTTGAATCAACTAAATAATTATTACTAATTTATATTTTTTATGAGTATTACTAATTTATATATAATTATAATGATTATTAAAAAATATTTTGATGAAGTAAACTAAACTAATTTATTCTAATCATTAAAAAAAAGAAAAATAGAATATATTTAAACAATTTGCAAATTAAAGAAAGCAATATTTTCAAATATAATTGTAGCTAGTAGGAGTACAATGCAAATAAGAACAACACTTAATTATTTTTTATTTAATTGTAGAACCACGAGCCATAATTATTAGTGACACAATAATAGGAAGAGCATACACATACAAAACGTTAATAATTAAATTAGTTTTTAAAAAATAAAATATTTTTAAATTTATTTTTAAAAAATTTTATTAATTAAATTAATTATTCAAAAATTATAAATTAATTATATTTGTCTTTCATTATTTACTTAATTAATAATTTTTGTCAACGATTAATAACATGAAATATTAATTAATAGCATATATAACACCTAATATATCTAATTAAATGCTGATCAAATATGTTTTGAAAATCTATTCATTTATTCACTAGGAATATAGTTTATGTAATTGAAAAAAGAACTAAATGATTAGATTTTCATAAACATATTTGATCAATATTCAATTAGAAATGTTAAATATTATGTAGGTTATTAATTAATATTTTATAATATTATTTGTTGACGAAAATTATTAATAAAGTAACTCAAAGATAAATATGATTAATTTTTAATTTTTGATGAATAAATTTAATTAAAAAATATTTTAAAAATAAATTTTAAAAAAATATTTTATTTTTTAAAGATTAATTTAATTATTAACTTATACGAATGACTGTGTATATATATATATATAGAATGCTTTTGCACTTTGCTGAAAAAACAGGATTATATTTTATTTGCAGCATTCAGAATCATTTCTTGGGCAGTCTCAAAACATGAAATCAAATGGTGTACGTCTATCCAATCTTTTTCCACTCCAAATCCAATGTGGAAATACCCCATGTAACTTAATATTGTCACGGTGAGACTCTGCATCAAATTTTGAAAATAAAATGTTAATTATATTTAGTTATTTACAACATATTCTACAAAAATTAATTACATAAATAAAAGGTATGATGGGCATGCACCTGACGTGTACCAATACTCATACAGTAAATCCCTTTGACGGGATGATTATCAATAGCCACTTTTTCAACTGGTCCAACCACGTTTGAGATGCTAAGGCTTGAATTTGCCAATGCTTTGTATATATATTTTGCCGCAGCCTGATGAACGAATCCAATATTAATTATTAATACGAAGACGGAAGAGTAGTAATAATAAGATGATTCATTGCGTAGAAGTTATACTCAAATTAGAAATTATATTTTGATAAAAAATGTTATATTTGTTAAAACGATAGTCTTTAGATAAATATACATAAAAAATACTTTTAATATTTTATTAGTTAAAATATTTTATATAATTATTTAATTATATTTATTTTTTTAGATAATTATTTATATACGTGGTCAATACAAAAAATTATTACTTTTATTGATATGACATTATTGTATAATTAGATGATGTACAAAAATACTTTACGCACTCAATATATCAAAATTAAATTAAAAAAAATTACAAAAACATTTTCTCTATTATTAGAAAATAGAATGGTTGCTTATTGTGATAATATGAAGTGTGATAATCTATTTTTAAATATATCCATTTTGTTCAATTGAGATATCGAGCTTATAATAATAATCCTATATAACTAACACAATAGTAGTCACTTTATCTCATTAAAAAAAAAAAACCACCTTTTGTCAAAAATCTTCCCAAATTTATTTCCATGCTAGAGTTTATTATTTTGAGTAATACTAATAACCTTTTGGTTTCTAAAAAAATTGTGGGGGTGAAATCAAGACCTTAGGACAAAATTAATTCCGATTAAAAAAATGCCAAAAAAAAGTTAGTTATAAACAAATTCAATGTGTAAATTAATAAGAAATAAAGTCGAGGGTACTAAATACAAACCTCTGGACCTTTGATTTTATCAATCAAGCCTAAAAGCACACCATTGAGTGGAATTGCCAAAGAATTTCTCAAGCTATTGATGATTTTGTGGGCTGACAAAACAAATTCAAGAGGGTTTAATGAATTGGAATTGTCATTCGATTTGGGAATAGGAAGATGCATGTATTGAATTTGATTTCCCCATGAAGCCCCTGAATTGGTTTTAGTATCAAGCATCTCCTTCACTGATTTGTAAGCTCTTAGTCTTCTTGTATTAAGCAGCACTAATCCTGTTGCCTCTGCTTTGCTTGATTCCGCATTCTTTGCTATCATGTATAACCGAATGCTAAGGAAAATCATGCCCACTAGGACATCATTTGTGCTCTGAAATTATAATATAACATAATATAGGCAAAGATTAATGAAATGATTACTTTATTTTATCCAAAAATAACTCCGGTTTTATAATTTTATCTATAATCTCCACAAAATAATTAACAAGAGAATTTTAGACTAATATAAAAAGTTAATCATTTTTTAAGAATTAATTTGACTATTTACTCTTAAAAAATGACAGGGAAACAACTGATCTACTTAATACGTTAGCAAAGTCTTGATATTTTAGAAACATGAGTTTGCTTTTTAAATTTGAAGAATACTATGGTCAATACTTTAATGTAAAGAATGAAAGAATTAGTTAGTATTAAATTTAAATATAAGACAAAAAATAAAAAATATTGAGTACCTATTTTTTTAATTCAAGAGCCAATTTTGCAAACATAAAATTTTTTCAATGATATAAAATAATAGATTAAATTTTTTAAAATAAAAAATTGATAAAATAATAAAATAAAAAGTTAATTCTTCTTAAACTAAAATAGTACAACACACATCTCATAAAAATTATAAGTTTAATGATGATTAACTTTTTACTTTATTATTTTATTAATTTAACATATCTAAATTCATAAATAAAGATTCACCTTCATGGTATACTTGGGTCTCTAGTAATTTAACAAGGGTGTAGATATATAAAAGGAGACCCCAAAAAAGGACAATTAAGAGAATGGAAAATCAGTTACCACTTCGAGCTTATTTTTTACTTCTTTGATGCTATCCACAGAGAGACAGACAGTTGAGATAGCAATAGGTCTAGACCCCACATCTTCATGCCCTGACTTAATTGGTGATTCATGATCAACAAGCAAATTACCTTTCAACACACTCCACCCAAAGTCAGATGCACCTTTAATCACCGAAAATATTATTTGAGGTAATTTCTTAAGCATGGATTTCATCTTAATATTACTATTGTCATCATCATCTAATTCCGCTGATTTTTTGCTTGAAGGAAAGGTTATGGGAATTGAAGGGTCATCTGCTCTTTGTACACATGAAAGCAACGAGGCCATTAGCGTGTATCCATCTCCAAGAGCATGGTGCATCTTGAAAACTAAAGCACCCTTAGAATTTCTTGTTGGATACTTAATTATATGTACTTCCCAAAGTGGTTTATCTTGTGGTAATTCTTGACCAGCTATTTTTGTCAGATATTCATCAAAATCATCATCATATAGTTTGGCTGGGTTGTTGGATCTTGGAAATATTGGAACCTTGATGTGTTCTTTAAGATTCACTTCAACTGGCTTCCATTGCTTCTTTCCTTTCTTCCCTTCGATCTGTTAAATTCATTCGAAATATTATATATAATACATATACTTAAAATAAAATGACTATTATTTCTGTTTAGTGACTCGAAGAGTATCTTATTATAATGAAGTAAATATAGTGGACATCTTTAGAATTTTGACATGGAATTTTTTTAATAATTTTGAGAATTTTTACATTAAATTAATGGTGTAATTTTATTTATATTTATAGTTTTAATACTTTACTATGGTGCACTCTACTATGACTAGTGCTTTGATGACCACCGTGGCTATGTGCCTATGTCAATCCGTAAATGACCAATGGCAATAGTTGACTCCCTTGTTGTAGGTGTTGACCACAGACTATATATTTGTTGAGGGTAAAATTTTTACCGTGATAAATACTTTTATTTATTTTCAAAGAACAAAGTTTTTTTTTTCCGACTAACATCAATTAATTTTTTAGAATTATTTTATTTATCTTAAATCTAAATTTTAAATGATAAATCCGTAAAAGTTAAAATTGAGCTAATTAAAAATTAATTTTTTCGTTTAATCAAACAATGTTTGAAGGCTCTGCTAGGTTTTGTTGGTGTTGTGTTCATCTTCAAACTAATATTTCACCATGTGGTTCTGGATCCATCTTCTCCAAATTTAATGAATGTTTGATTTGGAAGATGTCGCCCATGCTCTGAACGTACTGACATCGCTATTATTTTCCGTGTGCGTGTCTTGCCCCTATCTCCGGACGCCGCTCAAATGGGTTGATAATTGATATGACTATTTAAGTATTTATATTCTCTAAGCTTAAGCTTTAGAAAAAGTGATGATATCATGTCAAACATCATTAGTTTTTAGTACTCCATGTGTTTGCTTCTTGTAATTTGGTGGATAATCGTGCAATTTGTAGCACTTATCCTTAAAATGACTTATTTTAAGGCTTACATAATTATGTTTAAAATTTTTTTAAAAAATATTTTTTAATAATTAAAATTTTAATTTATTAATTTTTCGACTAAACTGACTTGTCTAATCTAATTTCAATAAAAATAACATAATTTAAATCGATTATATATGTTAAATTTTAATTATTAAAAGACATCTTAAAAAAATATTTTTAATATTTTTATCTAAGTAACTCTCTTATTCTAAATTCTATATTTATTAAAAAGATTCCGTTAGGGAGACAATGAATTATTTATACAATGGACTATTGAGTTATAAAATGAACATTCCCACTCTTGACCTTTCGAATTTAGTACTCTAATACCATATCATGATACCACTCATCCCAAAAACTTCAACTGATAAAAAAATATAACACTAATAATGATTATATCTCTAATACTCCATAAACTTTCTTTATAAATAAAGTTTCTATAAAATAAAACATTTCTCCTATCTAAACTAATTTTGGAGATCGAATAAATTCTACTCGATCTCAATTCTAAAGTGGGCCAGCAAACTACAAGTTAGCACATAAAGACAGATTTGATGCATTCTTCATTGCGAATGCTAGTTGTGCCTCATTACTCATACAGAAGAAGCCATTAAAAATGGGGAAACTTTAAAGATGTTTGGTAAGGGACGCATCAACAGAATTTAATTTCGAACTTGCTGATATGCATCATTTAATCCCATTAGAAGCACCAAAACATACTTCTCATAGCATGAGCAAGAAATTCTCGTACAACGCAGAACTGGACTGAAGTTGCAGAGATATATCCTCCCAAAGACGTTTGAGTCTGGTGAAATATTGCAAAAATCGAGAAATCGCACCTTGCTTCAAGTTGATAAGCTCCTTGCGAAGTCCTAAAATTCGAAGGTCGTTCTGCTGTTCGAATCGATGAGTGAGATCCAACCAGATCTCATGAGCTGAACCAAATAATTGCGAAGATTTGTCATTCTGCGTCCTTATTTGTCGGAATTGGTGTAGAGTTCCAGCTTTAAAATAGATGCATGTTACTTAATATTATCATTGCCATTGCTCTTATTTAATATCACATAGTTGTACAGAGTTAGTTTGTGTCACCGTAATTTCACATAGTTGTAGTGTAGTTATAAATAGATAATTGTAAAGTTTGTATTTTTTAAGACTTTTCATTAACAAATTTTATTGTCTAATTTCTTCTTTTCTTCTTTGATTATATAATCTTTTCTAATCTCACATGCATTTTTTCACTTGATGCGGTGAGTGTGGATGGAGAAACATAGAAATTGCAGATTAAAGAATAGATAACTTGTTTCCTAACTCACGATCATTTGACGTGATTTGAAAAACATTGAAGAGTCCAGCTTCACGGCAAAAACAATTTCTCTGATTCTTCTAATTTCTTCAATCAGATCTGGATTGTCTTCCTCGATCATATCTGAAATTCTCTTCTTCGATTGTTCTCCTCTCATTCTTCATCTCTTCGTCTATTTTCTTTTCTTCTTCTCTCTTGAACTTGTACAACAGTGTTTGATGAGAGCTCTGTTAATTCATTTTTTTTCACAGTGACGTAACAAGTATTCCGATCAACGAGATTGAGAGAAAAAGATTGCAAGTCAATTGGTGAAACTCGCACTTATGATTGAGAAATTAGGAAGTGGATCTGGACCTGGAGGTATTGGCGCGATGGATGCTCAGCAGTTTGCGACATTTTTTAGTTAAGTTACCAGAGTCATCTCAACAAGACAAATCCGAATCAAGATCTTTCAAGCCTTTACAGCATTTTGCTGTCTAAAAGTCTAGGTATACCTATTACTAATGTCACTCTCACTGGTCCAAATTATAGTGCATGGAGCAAAGTTATGATGAACGCACTTTATTCTAAGAACAAATTCAAATTTGTTGATGGCACACCATTTCTAAGCCTGAGAAAACCGATCCAAATTTTAAGGCATGCCAATGATGTAAATCAATTTCTCTCTGAGTCCTGACATATATCAGAGTATTTTATGAAATAATATAGCTTATGATTTGTGGAACAATCTTAGACATTGATATTACCAAGGAAATAGGTTTAGAATAGCTGAGTTAAATGAGGAGATCCATACACTCATACAGGGAGATATGTTCATTACCGCCTATTTTGCTAGGCTTAAGAACTTTTGGGAAGAGGTTGATGATTTTAGATCGATTTCTACGTGTGACTGCGTTAAGTGTGAGTGCGGTTTAGACATAATAAGGCAGCAAAGAAAAGAAGATAGAGTCACAAAGTTTGTTTGAGGTCTTGGAGAACAGTATTCAACCATTAAGTCTCAAATGATGCTAATGGATGAATTGCCTAGTATTAACAAAATTCTGTCCATGATTACTCAGTAGGAGAGGCAACTCTTCAGTTTTGATAATGTTTTAGACACAAAAATTCTAGCAAGCTCCTCTGCCTTTTCATCTCAGAATAAAGTGAAAGGAAAAGGAAAAGAAAACAAAAGTCAATCCAACAAAGGACGAAATAAGTTGCAATGTACTCATTGTGAAAAGAGTAGACACATTATGAATAATTGCTACAAGAAGCACGGTTATTCACCAAACTTCAAGTCTCGGTTTGATAAGAAAAATTTTGTTCTTAATTGTGTGACAACAGCTGATGCTTCTGAGAATGATAATGATAATCTCAGCGTTCATCAACTGGTAAGGAGTGAACCAACCATTAATGAATTTACTCCAGAGCAAAGGAAAGCGCTTCTAGCATTCCTCAACAGACAAGATCAATCTCATTCTTATAGCATTAGCCAGATTTTAACCAAAAATAATCATTCACCTCATAAAGGTAGAATGGTGCATATTTTGCATTTTGAATCTCATATCAAGGCTCTAAACATTTCAACAAAAAAACATAAGTCCTGGGTTATAGACTTTGGTGCTACTCACCATGTGTCATATTCCTTGGCAAATTTTTAAAATTATTTCAAGATAATCCTATTGTTGTTAGATTATCCAATGGTGCTCTCACAACAAGCTGCATTATGGGAACTATTGTGTTTTTTGATGATATTTACCTTACAAATGCATTGTTCATTCCTACTTTCAATTTCAAACTCATTTCGGTTTTAAAACTTATTGCATCACTGCTCCAGGATCTGCACACTTTGAGAATAATTGGTGCAACTAGTAATGTTGATGGTCTCTATATTCTGCGCAAGGAAATTAAGACTCTCCCCCATATCACAGTAGTTTCTCGCAACCACACTTCAGGCTCCTTGTGGCATGCTAGACTAGGACATCCAGCACATGATAGACTAGTTGCATTACAAATGCACTTTGAATTCATTGATTGTACAAAAAATGAAACACCTTTCATTCATATTATTTAGGTAAACAAAAGAGAACACCATTTTCTGTTAATTCAAATATAGCAGCCATTATGTTTGACATTCTTCATATTGACATTTGGGGACCTATGTCCATTCCCTTCTTTGCTAGAAAACGTTATTTCCTTACTATAGTAAATGACTGTTCTCGTTTCACTTGAATTTTATTCATGAAAACTAAGGCAGAATTTTCACAGTTAGTTAAGGACTTTGTTGTTTTTGCTAAAACTCAATTTTGTTCAAATGTTAAAACAATTCGCATAGATAATGGTCCTGAGTTCGTAATGCCTATATTTTACAGCTCTACTGGTATTACACACCAAAGAACTTGTGTGAAAACGCCACAACAGAATGGCATTGTTGAGCGTAAGCATCAGCACATTCTTGCTATGGCTCGTGCTCTGATGACTCATGCTCATTTGCCAAGATCATTTTGGAATTACAGTGTTGGACATGCAGTTTATTTAATAAACAGATTATGCACTCCTTTTTTGAAAAATAAATCTCCTTATCAAGTTCTCTACAAGTGTCTACCCATTATTTTAAATCTCAAAGTCTTTAGTTGCTTAGCCTATGCTAGCACTCTTAATAGATAAAGAGATAAACTATATCCAATAGCCATGAAATGTCTGCATCTTGGATTTAGGGAGGGTAAAAAGGACTATTTATTATTTGATTTGCAAACTCGAGAAAAATTTCTATCTCGAGATGTGCAGTTTTATGAGAATTGTTTTTCTTATTGAGACAAATCAGATTCCAACAACAAAGTCACTTCTACCTTCTCAGCAAACACATCTCATCACTTTGACTATAGTTTTTTGCACGGAAATGAAATTCAGGTTTTAAATCAGAATAATTTCAACCCTTAAGATGATGTGAGTTAGCAAAATTTAAATACTCAAAGTAATGAAGCACCTCATGATTTAAGTGATAATGAAGATATCTTACCTTACATAGAAATTCATGATCATATAGACATAGATTCTGCATCAGCATATGCATCACATGAGGAATCATCAAATTCTTCTCATGTACCTTGTCAAATTGTGCCTGAAACTGCTAGGGTAAGGAGATCTATTAGGCAAACTAGAGCTCCTGCATATTTGATAGACTATGAATGCAAGACCATCAGCACTGTCCCATCCAATTCATAGCTCATTGCTCAAAGGTATTCAATCTCAGATGTTTTGTCTTATTTTAGACTTTCTCCTATGTATCTTTTATTCTCTCTTGAAATTCAAAATTTAAAGCCTAAAAACTATGAGGATGCTATAACTCAAGTTTGTTGGTGAGAGTCTATTCAAGCTTAACTACTTGCTTTGGAGGAAAACAAGACATGGAAGCTAACTTCTTTGCCATTTGGTAAGAAAACAATTGGTTGCAAATGGATGTTTTGTACTAAATATCACCCTGAAGGAACAGTTGAAAGGCACAAGGCTATGCTTATTGCCAAGTGTTTCACCCACGTGGTTAGTATTGACTACAAAGACACTTTTAGTCCTGTAGTAAAGCTGCGGGCATTGAGAATTGTGTTAACTGTTGCAGCAGTCAATGGCTGACATCTCAAATAAATTTATATAAACACAGCTATCTTGTATGGAGAACTTGAAGAGGAACTTTATATGTAGGTTCCCCCAGGTTTATAAGCTTCATCAAGGCAGGTTTGCAAGTTTGAGAAGTCCTTGTATGGACTGAAACAAGAAAGCAGATAGTAGAACTGTAAACTAAAATTTATCTTGCTTGAGATAGATTATACTCAATGCAAATCAGATTATAGTTTATTTACCAAACAGACTTTGTTGGTATGTGGATGACTTGGTATTGGCGGGTTATGATTTAAATAAAATTGAATCAATCAAAAGAATTCTTCATGACATATTCAAAATAAAAAACCCAAGGAATTTAAAATATTTTCTTGGGTTAGAAGTAGCAAGATCAGAAAATGGAATTACTTTGTATCAAAGAAAGTATATCCTGATTTGCTCAAAAAAATTGGATTTGAAGGTTGTAAACCTGCCACCACTCCCATTGATTATGGAGTAAAACTCAGCAAATGTGTTGGAAAATTGTTTCATGATTCTACTCAGCATAGAAGAATCATTAGTAAACTTCTGTACTTATCTAATACTAAACCTGACATTAGCTATGCAATTGGCAAGCTAAGTCATTTTCTGGATTGTGCTACTAATGAACATCTAAAGGCAGCTCATCGAGTACTGCGATATGTGAAGGAATTCCCAACTGCAGGTCTCTTCTTCTCGGCAAAGTCAGATTTTCACCTCACTGGTTTCTCAAATTATGATTGGGGCGAGTGTCCTGATTTTCGCAGATCTACTTTTGCCTATTGTTTCTACCTAGGACCCTCTTTAGTAACGTGAAAAAACAAGAAACAACTCACAGTTGCAGTTTCCTCTTCTGAAGTAGAATATCGAGCATTGACATTGGCAACCCAAGAAGTTCAGTAGCTAAGTTATATTCTTCATGATCTTAGTGTTCCAATTCAAAAACCAATCAACATATACTGCGATAGCAATTCTGTAATTTATATTGCTACCAATTCTGTATTTCACGAACGAACAAAGCATATTGAAACTGATTGCCACATAGTTTGTGACAAGTTACAAAAAAACTTATTCATCTTTTTTCCATTTCAACTCACAATCAGACAGCAAATATTCTCACAAAGTCTTTTGCTCCTAGTTCCTTTTATGCTACATATTCTAAGTTTAGATTGTTGAACCTTTTTTCTCCTAACAATACAAATTTATGGGAGAGTGTTATCTAATATTATCATTATCATTATTGTTATTTAATATCAGATAACTGTAGGTCGTCGGTAAACTGAAGTGTATAGAATTAGTTAGTGTGACAACAATCTTATATAATTATAATGAACTATAAATAGATAGTTATAAAATTTATATTTTTTAATACTCTTCGTTAATATAAATTTCATTACCTAATTTCTTCTCTCTTCCTCTAGTCATATATTCTTCTCCAATCTCACATGCATTTTTCCACAATAGATAGACGACTCTAATCCTATCTCTAATAGTTTTGTTATATGATATCCGATTGTTTATTATTATAATATTATCTAATTAATATGTCATAATTATTACGATATTTTTGTTGGCTTACTACATCCTTACTTTAATGAAAAGCATTTTTTCTTAGAGAAATTAAATTAAGATATATAACACGTTATATGCTTTGTATTTAAATATAGTAAAGCGACATGGTTAATAATGATTAGTATTTGTATGATTTGCATTAATAGCTAATAAGTTTGTAGTTAGATTACTATATTACCATGATAGAAGAGAAGCGTGGGTTGAGGGGGAGAAGCGAGCCTTCAAGAAGTTGCATGGCCTTTGAGTCGTCTATTGGAATCTCGATCTCCAAAACGCAGAGAACAAACACATTTAGCGCAGAGCTGTTCAAATAATGCGCCATAGGGCTCACCGGCATTGCAGCATCATAGTTCTCATCATCATTCTCAAACTCGCCATTCTTTGTTTTGGAAATATTTTGAAGATGCTTCATTGTTCTGAATTTCTGATAGTTATACATCAGTTACTAAAGGTCCAAATAATAATAGATCTGATTTTGAGAAAACAATGATATATATACCATATTTGTGTACATTTTTTTTAAAAACAAATAAAATATTTTACTTGTAATATGAATTTAATAGTAAAATACATGGTAATATAAGTGTAAGTTATGCAATTCTAGTTCTCTCTTCTGCTTTTGCCCAAAAAAATTATATTTAGATATTAAAATTAACTAATAAAATTAATCACCATATATTTATATATAAATATATATATTATTTGAACTCATTTTTAATATATATTTTATTATATTTTATATATATTTTATACTAATAACTAATTTTTATATATATCTATTATCTAATATGATTATTTGTTTTCATGTGATTAGATATCTTTAATTTATTAATAGATGAAAAGTTATTAAATAATAATATTTAATTAAGTATATATAAGAAATAGTAATGTTATTTTTTTTAATTAAAATTAGCTAACATTTTAGGTTAAAATTTTATTTTTATATTGTTATATTAAAAGTTAAAATTTAGTATTTATCAATTAAAAATTATTTTTTAGTTTTTAAAGTTAGTCAAATATTAATAAAAAATAATACATTTTATTGACCATATAATATTGTTCTTAACATAATACATATTTTCATAGTAGATTATCTTCATGTAAATAGCCATATTGTTTTAATTATTTGGATTTTTTTTATCTTATTTGGAGCGAATAACTTTAAACTTTTTATTTAGAAAGTTAAATGTTAGTATTATGTTATATAATAAAAAACAATTCTAACACTAGCATACAGATTTACTACTTTATCTAATTTTAAAGTAAAAATTGCTCCATTTTTCCATATTTCTTTTGACTGCTTCTTGTTGACATATTATTAGTACAGTTTACTATATGCATGCTCTAAGGAAACAACTATAATATACTAGATTAGTAGATTCTACGCCCGTCAGTGAGTTGCAGGAGTTTATTAACATTTTTTAATACAATATTTATATTTATTTTTTAAAAATTATAATAAAAATAATTATAGGCTAAAATATATTCATTTATAAATTATTTTACATAAGGCTTTAGTTTCTCAATTTTTTAACATTAACAAAATCTCAACTTTTATGAGTTTATTTTGGAACCATAATATATTTTATGAAATAGACTAAATGTAAAAAGCTTAAAATCTTAAGCTAATTCCTAATTATAATTCACAAAATTTTATAAACTTTGTTATAAACATAATTACTTAAATTTAGCAAATTAATTTTAAAAGATAGAAAAAGTAATATTGTTATGTGCAGAAACATATACCTATAAGATAAAAAGGATTGGATTTGATGTCACTTTCGTCAATAATGGTCCTTTTTCACTACTTAACCATCAATAATGAAGGAATTTTTTAAAAATAAATTTATTAATAGTCGTTGAAAATGTAAAACACCACAAATTATAAATGAAATTCCATAATACTAATTTTTGCTATTATTTAATAAATTTTTTAACAAAAAAATTGTATTATTCTAAAATAACTTTTTTTAAGGATTGAAATGTCCTTTTTTTAGGACAGAAATCACCTTAATCTTTAAAAAAATGAACAAAAATTGGATTGAGCATTTACTCATAAATTATAAAATCAATGCAGATTTTTTTAACTATAAACCTATTTTTCAGAATTTTTGTGCATCACTTAATTAATATAGATATCACGTTGTATTTAAAATACACTTTCGGGTTACCGTAAAATAAATACTGTAGAAAGTAAAAAATTAATATATTAATTTATTATTTTTTGTTAGTATTTTTAATCTATACTTTTAAATATTAATAATTAATTACTAATTAAAAACAATCAATTTTGCTTACTCTCTAGTATTTTTCAAAAGTTAATTATAACAGATACTAATTCTGACTATTACATTAGATAAATACTCTGGCCATTCCCTATATATTAAAGAACAATATAATAAAAAACACTTAGTTTATAACTTTGTAAATTGCAATAATGCAAATGGGGTTATATATTATTCAAACATCATTGATAATCTACAAATAAATAGCATGAGATATTGAACAATTAACATATATAAAACCCCAAATAACTGAACAAGGTGAAGAGAGAGGTTATATTATAATCTCACTTTTCTTTGATCGCTACTTGTGAAGCTTTGCTGCTTTCTCTCTGTTGTTTTTCTCCTGAATTTCCTTAATTAGTTAGTTTCTACTTTGTGATGGATGCCTCATCTTTGCTTATGCATGTGGTCATTTATAGCCTTGGAGCCAGAGCAAGTTGCTATCCAATTAATTAACTTGTTGCGAAATTCTCTTCTTTTTTTTTTAATTTTAATTAAAGAAACCACGGCAATAGTGTTAAGTATGACCAAACGGCGTTATTGTAGACGGCGAATGAAGGCATGGGTAATCAAGTTGTCAGTAACATCCATACATATGTTTCATACACACAATAACGCAAAAACTTAAGCCATTTTTTTTATAAATAAGGATTAAATATTCTATACGATTTTATTATTAAGTAATTTTTATAATTAAAAGATTTGTAATTGAATTTTTATACTTTAATCTTTACTAAGATTGCTATTAAAAAAGAGCAGAACATTCTTTCGCATATTTGTTTTTATGTTTGATGAAAGATAAATGGTAAATTATTTTTAAAAAATATAAATATTTATGGTTTTTTTAAATAAAAAATGTTGATAAGAATTTACCCGCTTTATTTTTATTTAATATAAAAATTCAATATTAACTTTTAAAAATAAAGAAGTACATAACTAAAACATTAATAAATTTATAAAAATTTATGGAATTTGAACCTATAAATAAATACAAAGTATATGATAAAATAAGAGGGATTCATATCACACAACATAATAGTTTCTAAAGAGTACAACCCACCATAAGATTATTAAGATCTAGAGCACCTTTACATCTCTTGTGATATTGAAAACCTAATAAGGGAAACAAAGGCTGACATATAATTTTTTGGCTTCATAAATTTTAGTTTCATCTTCCCCTTTCATCAGGGTTGAGAGTTGAGAGATTCCAGAAATTCTTAATACATGAAAAAAAATAAATAATTAATATTTTTTTGCATTTTGTGTTTGAACCAACACTAGATCATCTTTTTTATAGTGTAATCCTAATATATTCCTCTAATGTAATATTGCAACTATATGTGATTTGGTTATGGATATCACATCTACTTATATTTTTTGATACAATTTTTTTCATAGTTGGTACAATCACAAAAAGAAAAAAGTTCACTCTCACACTTAATTTAATACAAAATACAAATTGGTAGTTAGCTTTCTATGAAACATCTGGAAGAAATTATATAACTATCATATTAATAGAGTAAGTTAACTGATTTAACTAACCTGTATTACTATTCAACTTATATACTTGAGTGATTTAAACTTATTATCAATCTCAATAAAATTCTTCAATCATCTCTTCTACGGTCATCAAGTCGAACATGAAATATCATTTATAATTTTTAGACAAAGATGAAAGAATTTAAGCCTTTCATTTATATAAATAAGGATTAATTATTGATAAAAAAAATTATTTAAAAGACTAAAACTAATAATTTGAAATCGTCCATTAAAAATCAACATATTCTTAAAAATTAACTCATTTGAATTAGTCCTTAAAAAGAGTACATAAAAAATTTTTAAATTAAATTATAGATTAAATTAGATTGAATTAAATTTAAAAAAAAAACATATAATTAATGAAATAAATAATTATAAATAAAATAAATAATATTAAAAAATTAATAAATATATTTTAAATTATATATATAGATAAATAAAATATTTAATTTATTTATATAAAAAATTAATCTAAAATCTAGAGCATCTTTTTTTTTATTTTCGTGTAAATCTTACAAGTTAAGGGAAGAAAGACTGACGTATGATAGGAATGAATCAATAAAGACAGTAATTAAATATCTTTTAGTCTCATAAATTTTAATATCAATTCTATAGTATTTTATATTTAGGTCAAATTTTTGTCTAATTTATTTATTTTAGTAAAATTTAACTATTTAAAATTTTTTTTATTTTTACATTATAAATTTAAAATTATTTTTTTATTTTTTTAATAGTTAGATAATAAATTTTATTTATGTAAATACCACATTTTAATATCATCTCCTTAGTTTTCTTATTTTGAAAACGGGTAGTACACTTCATTAATGATATTAATATTTTAATTAGTTAAATATTTTCTTTTAATTATTATTTTTTTATTAGACTGAAATTATTATGCTCTCTCCTAACTTTTTTTTCTTTCTTTCTCTTAGTAGCTTAATTGATCATATCTTTTGACTTTTTAACTAATGTATTATAAAAATTATACAGGTAATGATAAAGAAAATAGAATAAGAAAATAATAAAAAAGTAAACTCTTAATACTATTTATAATATAAAGAGAAGAAAGATAATCAATAATTAAAAAAAATACGAATTCCTGATATCATATTAGTGTTTATGACATGAAAAGAGGAAAGGAAATTAATATTTAAAAAAATGAACTTCTAATACCATATTAATATTTATAATATGTAGAGAGGAAAAAAATAAATATTAAAGCTAATTTTATTATTATTATTATGTCATATAGAAGAGCACTATATATATATACAAAGGGCTAGTAACAGCTACTTGCTCTTTATGAAACATTAGTAACAAATTATATAATTAAGTACTAATAGAGTAAGTTAACTTGACTTAATTAACTTGTATTACAATTAATATATACATTGGAATAATTTAAATTTACTATCAATTATAATAAAATTCTCTAATCATCTCTTCAACTGTTATTATTCAATCTAAAAATATCTCGTTTGAGTTATTATTAAGTTCCCTTATTTTAAAGAACGTATCGTATAGTATACAACTCATTAATGATATATTAATATTTTAGGTAGCTGTACTCTTTCTTTTAATTATTATTTTCATTGGCAGTTAGTTGGGGCTGAGGCTACTATGCTCCCTCTACTTTCTTTCATTTTTTATTTTTTTTAATTGATCATATCTTTTGAGATTTTTAATCAATACATTATAAAAAAAATATACATGTGGTAGCAAAGAAAATAGAATTAAAGAAGAATCAATAAATAGGTTCCTAATACCATATTAATGTTTATGAAAGGAAGAGAGGATCGAAAAAAATCTTTTAATTATTATTTTTATTGGCAGTTGGAGGTTGTGGTTATTATGCTTTTTCTACTTTCTTTTTTTTCTTATTTTTTTTAATTGATCATGTCTTTTGAATTCTTTAAGCAATATATTATAAAAAATATACATGTGATAATAAAGAAAATAAAATTAAAGAAGAATCAATAAAAAAGCTCTGATACCATATTAATGTTTATGATATAAAAAGAAGATAAAAAAATTAGTATTAAAACTAATAATTATTATTATTGTAAAAAAATTAATATTAAAACTAATAATTATTATTAAGGACTAGTTTGACTAATTTTTAAAATTTGAGAGATGAAAATGACTTACGTCTGGACTTTTAAGAACTATTTTGACTAAAAGAAAACTTTTTTATATGTCAAGTGACACGTAGTATGCCACGTGTCACTGACCTGTCACGTGACGTGCCACGTGGCGTGTCACGTCATCATGCCACGTGGCACTTAACGTGACATTTCATCATCCAATTGACGGAAGGACTAATTTGACTAACAGTTTATCTTTCAGGGACTAATTTAATTAAAAAAATCATTCAGGAACGAAAATGAAGATCGCGTGATCTTTCAGGGACGAATTTGAACATTAACCCATATATAAATCTTGAAAAATTATGCCATTTGATTTCTAACTCATTAACTATTTATTTTTTTATAAAACATTAATAATAAACTATATGACCAATATATTAATAGGATAAGTTAACTGAATTAACCAACCTATATTACTATTAGACTTATACATCTAAAGTCCTAAATGATTAAACTTACTATCAATCATAATAAAATTCTCCAATCATCTCTTCAGCCATTATTAGGTCCCACATAAAGTTACATATATAAGTTGTTACACAATAATAATAATTATTAGTTTTAATATTGATTTTTTTATTTTCTTTTTATCTCATAAATACTAATATGATATCAGGAGTTTATTTATTGATTCTTTTTTTATTTTTTTTTGTTACTACATGTATATTTTAGTCTATAAATAACTTTTTTATTAAGAAGTATATTTTTCCAAATCGATTATAATGGATTGAAAAATATCAAATTGACAGAGTATGTTTTTTCAACAAAAAAGATCATTTTTTCAGAAGTTATTTTAGTCAATGGTATTGCTTTTATCCACTTTATAAAATAGTCAATAGCAACAAATAAAAATTTAACCTAGCCTAGAATGGGTGAAAAAGGTCTGAGGATGTCTAGTCCCCACTTGTTGAATGGCTAGCTTACCTCAGACGAGTGTAACTGCTCGGCTGGATTATGAATGATTGGTGCGTGACGTTGGCAGTGATCACAATGTTTAATTTTATGTATACAGTCTTGTTGTAACGTCGGCCAATAGTAACTTGCTCCGAAAATTTTGGAGGCTAGACTTCGGCCTCCTATATGTGTTCCATAGACTCCTTCGTGGACTTTGTCCATTGCTTACTTGGCATCTGCCGTGTTTAGGCATTTAAGGAGAGGTCTTGTGAAGCCTCGTTTGTATAGCTCGGGACCGAGTAGTGTGTAAAAGTCTGCTCTTCTTTTGAATTTTCTTTTATTTTGAATGTTGTCGGGTATGTCACCTATTTGCAAGTAACTTATGAAAGGTGTTCGTCAGTCATCTTCTTGCAAGATACTTAAAATTGTTGTTAGCATAACACTTGGTTCATCAAGTGTTAGTTGGGATGATATAGGTGTCTTAGTTTGACTTCTTGTTGTTGCTAATTTTGAAAGGATATCTGCTCTATCATTTTGTTCCCGAGGTATATGGGATATATCAAATTTTTGAAAACCGTTGACAAGGTTATTGACAATGGTGTTGTATTTTTCTAATAGTGGATCTTTTACCTGAAAATTACTTGTTACCTATTGTACTACAAGTAAGGAATCGCATTTGACGCTTAGCTGTGTTATGCCCATTGTGTGGGCCAATCATAGTCCTGCTATTAGCGCTTTGTATTCTGCTTGGTCATTGCTTGCATGGAAAGTAAATTGTAGAGATTGCTCTAAGGTTGTTCCTTGTTCGTACTTAAGTAGTATTCCTGCTCCGGAGCCCTTACTGTTTGAAGCTCCGTCGACATATAGTGTCCATTTGTTATCTATAGGACCTCATTATTCTAAGGTGAGTTCTGCAATGATGTCGGCTAATGCTTGAGATTTGATAACTCCTCGGGATTGGTATTGGATGTCGTACTCCGATAGCTCGATCGTCCATTTAATTAATCTTTCAGCCAGCTCGGGTTTCGCCAGGATTTGCCGGATGGGTTGTTCAATTCTAACCACAATAGTATGGCTTTGGAAGTAATGTCGTAGGTGTCTTGCCATTATTACAAGGGCCAGGGCCAGTTTTTCTAGCTTCGGGTACCAGACCTCGGCGTTCTAAAGGGATTTACTGACGAAGTATACTAGATGTTGTTGCTTTCTTGTTTCTGTTACCAAGACAGAACTGATAGCATGATTAGTGATAGATAAATAGAGATAAAATGGTTTGCTGATCTCTAGGGTTTGAAGGATTGGTAGCTCTAATAGTATGGTTTTGAGCTCAGTGAAGGATTCTTCACACTCTTCAATCCATTCGAACTTTTGTTGTTGTCTTAGAGTCTTGAAAAAATGATGTGATCGGTGAGTTATGTGAGGTAAAAACCTGGCCAATGCTGCAAGTTGGCCAGTTAATTGTTGAACTTCTTTGACCATCTTTGGGCTTCTCATGTTTAGAATTGTCTGACATTTTTCGGGGTTAGCTTCAATACCTCGGCAAGTTAGCATGAAACCGAGGAATTTCCCACTCTACACTCCAAAAGCGCACTTTTCTGAATTGAGCTTCATGTTGTACGTTCGAAGTTGTTAGAATATTTCCTTCAGGTCGTTAACGTGATCTGCTGTATGTGTTGATTTGGCCACCATGTCGTCGACATAAACCTTTATGTTCCTTCCAATTTGGTTTGCAAAAATTTTGTCCATGAGTCTTTGGTAAGTAGCACCTGCATGTTTTAGTCCAAACGGCATAGCCTTATAGCAAAAATTACCATTATCAGTGATAAAAGCAGTTTTATCTTGGTCAGTCGAATGCAACAGTATTTGGTTATAATCGGAATAGGCATCCATGAAACTTAAACATTGAAAACCAGAAGAACTGTCAACTAGTTTATCAATGCATGGGAGGGAGTATGCGTCCTTCGGACAGGCCTTGTTAAAGTTTGTATAGTCCACACACATCCTCCACTTATTGTTATTCTTCTTTACCATCACCACGTTGGCTAACCAAGTGGAATACCTAAGCTCTTTAATAAAACCGGCGTTGAGTAGCTTTTGGGTTTCTTCCAGGGAAGTTGCTCTCTTATCTGTGTCGATGTGTCTTTTCTTCTGAGCCATAGGTCAGATTGATGGATTGATAGCTTGCTTGTGACAAATGACGTTGGGGTCTATCCCTGGCATATCTGCTGATGTCCATGCCAATAGGTCGGTGTTTTGCCTTAATAGCTTGGCTAGTTCCTTGCGTTCTCCATTTTTTTAGTGCGTTGCCAAGGTATGTATGCTTTCCTTCCTCGGCCGTAAGCTAAACCTTCATAAGGTCGTCTGTTGGCATCGGTCTTTCTTGATAGTTGGTCCGAGGGTCCAAGTCGGCCAGGGATAAGTGACCCGAATTGTATACTGCCTGGACACACTGCTGCTCGGGTTGTCTTGGATATTCGGTTTTTAGGCTGGCGTTATAGCAATGCCTGGCTTCCTTTTGGTCCCCATGAATTGTAACTACTTTGTTATCTTGTGAAAGAAACTTAACACACAAATACACAGTAGAGACAATAGCGTTAAATGCATTTAAGGAGGGTCTGCCTAAGATTATATTGTAAGGACTTTTGCAATCAACAATAAGGTATTGTATATTTATAGTTTGGCTGTTAGGATAATCTCCAAATGTGGTTTGTAACCAAATGTAGCCTCAGATAGAAACTCGCTCACCTGAAAAACCTATCAGTTTCCCGAGTGATGGCTGGAGAGCTTTGTCACTTAGCTTCATCATTTGAAATGTTGAGTAAAATAGCACATCTGCGCTGCTCCCCGGATCCATCAGGATCTTCTTTACTAATGGCTCTCTGACTTATGCTGTGATGACTACCGGGTCATCCAGGTTATGGTCGGTTGCCTTATAGCCCTTAGGGAGGAATGAGATCTCTGGTTTGTCCTTGTTGACGGGGTGGGACAAGGTTGACCCTGTCATGGTCATCAAAGCTTGGTACAACCTTTTTCTTGCCGAGTTTGTGCATCCTCCACCTGCAAAACCACCGAAAATGCAATTTATTACTTTGCGAGGTGGATTAACATCATTGTCTACATTTTTCTCTTTATCTCGGGAATTGTCAGTTGTTTTAGATTGCTGGCCAAGGTCTTCTGTGTTCCACTTTCATCTGCGGCTATCGATATATTTGTCCAATCGTCCTTGGCGGGCCAGCTTTTCGAGGACATCCATTGCTATTACACAGTCATCTTTGGTATGTTCGTAATTCTGGTGGAAGGCGCAGTATTTGGATTTGTCTACATATTGCTGGTCTTGATATGTACCGACCCTGTTTAGATGTTTGATGAGCTTTGAATGCAGGATGTCTTTGATAATGTCTTTCCTTTTGGTATTAAGGGGAGTGTAGCTGTTGAACTTAGGTGTCAGTCTAAATGACCTTTGGTCTGTTCTACTGTTTGAATGCTTGTTTCTTGTTTCGTCTTTCGTCCTCTCTATTCGAGGTAAGCTTTTCTGCTCTTCGCAATGCTCGGAGTTCCTCAATTTCAATCTGGGTTGTCGCCTTTTCTCGGAATTCGGCCAGAGTCTTCGGTTTTGCTATGACTAAGGTCTCTTGAAATTTTTCTGGGCGAAGGCCGCTCTTTATAGCATGAAGATAGACTTTAGGGTTTAAGTTAGGTATTTCATTGGTTGATTCGGTGAACCTGGTCATGTAGTATTTCAGGTTTTCGTTTGGCCCTTGTTTGATGGTGTTCAGGTAATCGGAATTGTGGACATATATTTTGGATGCGGCAAAATATTTGACGAACTGGTCGACCAGCTCATCAAAATTGGAAACGGAGCCTTCAGGGAGATTGGAGAACCAAATCAGGGCGGCTCCATCCAGAAATGTTGGGAAAGTGCGACATAAAATTGGGTCGGATTCTTTGTTCATAAACATCATGGTGTGAAATTTAGTGACTTGGATATTTAGGTCTTCTATTCCTTGGTAGGATTTTAAAGTCGTTGGTAGGGTGAAGTTTTTAGGCATTTCGAAGCTCATGACTTCCTTTGTGAAAGAGTTAGTTCTTTTTGTTGTTGTTTTTGGAGGATTAGGCATAGTGTGTTTAGTACTAATTGCTAGGGGTGTAAGTTACCGAACCGAACCAAAATTTACAACAACCGAAAAAAAAACCGAAAAAATCGGTTTTTTTTTTGTTTTTTCGAATTAAACCGATCGGTTCGGTTCGATTTTTGGTTGGCTCAGTAAAAACCAAACCGAACCGAAATATTGGTTCAGAAACCTTTTTTTACACATTTACCTTTTAACCTAATATGCAATCCTCTAACCCCCAATCCCTACTCACTCAGCGCAGCCACAACACAAGTCACACCCCCACAAGTCACAACCTCCATCTTTCTCTTCTATGCCTGATTGCCTGAGACGCTGAGAGAATGAGAGCTTGAGAGAGCCAGAGAGCCAGAGAGATGAGAGTGCCGTCGTCGACTCGCCGTGAAGGACGTCGTCGATCTCCATCACGGGCGTTGCAGAGAGCTATCTTCACGCCATCGTCTCGCTGTCGTCGATCTCGGTCTGAGCCGTTCTTCCGTCCAGTAGTCCTCATCGCCGTCCAGCAGTCTCCGTTGCCGAGCCTTCTTCTGCAACTCACAATGTCGTCTTCTGAGGTTGGTAACTCGATTTTTTCACAATTTGTTGCAAGGTATTACTTATTAGATGTTCTTGTTGGTGGGTTGATTGAAAGTTTGTTGCTGTTGCTGTTCGTTGAATTGAAAATAAAAAATAAAAAATTAAATAAAGTTTGTTGGTGGGCTGATTGAAAGTTTGTTGCTGTTGCTGTTCAGTGTTCTTGTTCGTTGATTTTTTCACAATTTATTCTAAATATTAACTCATATAACTAAAATAAAAAAATTTAGTGCTTACAGAGATATTTGACCTACTTTAGTTACTGCCTGACCACTTGAATCCTAATTGAATTTTCTCGTTGATTAATCTTTAGGACTGGTTTTGTCTCCCTGGTCTTTGGCTTTTTCAAAATTTATTGCAAGTTATTAGATATTTACCTTTTTCTGCTATGAAGCTGAGGGATTTGGATACCTTTTTTTGTTTAAGTATCTTCATAATTTAATTTTTGGTGTTCTTTTTTCTTTAAGTTATGGATTTGGAATATTGTAATTAGTCACAAATTTTTAAACATTGTCATGGATATCTGCATTATGTCATGCAGTATCCCATACTTAATAAATCAAGTTTAGAGATAAAAATGAACGTGAATAGTAGTACTCTTTAGTCTTTTCTAGACCAAAAGACTAATAATTACTTTGATGCAGGTTTGATAACACTAACACAGAAAGATTAAATAAAGAGTATTTAATTTAGAAAATAAAGAGTACATGGCACATGGGTTTACTGTTTCTTTCACAATGATTCTTTCACAATGAAGATTACTTAATTTAGAAAATAAAGAGTATATGGCACATGGGTTTATTGTTTCTTTCACAATGGTTCTTTCTTACTGCAGTACTTAATTTAGAACCATGGTTCTTTCACAATGAAATTTAGAAATAGGTACATGGCACATGGGTTTACTGTTTCTTCATGCAATAATTTAGGCTGCATAAGTGCATATACATAGCTGCATAAGTGCATATATATGGCTGCATATAATTAATATGTTTCACAAGTTTGAATGCTACAATTAATAATTTTTGGTGCTATTGATGAGTTAAAATGCTAATTTTTCATTGTTATGTTTATATATATGCAGCCAACAAGCAATGAACAACCCAATGACAACTGATTTTGAGGAGCTTATTGAAGAGTTTGAAAAACTTAAATTAGGTATGCAAAAAAAATTTGTAGTTCCTTTTATGTTTTATGTTTATAATTTATAATCTATATTATGTTTATAATATATATTGATTTTTTTTGTTTTATTTTTGTAGAAATTGCACCAACCAGAGAAGATGACGATGAGTTTGGTGTGGATTCAGATTAAGCATGGTGGCTGTTTGGTTTTTATTTGTTACAAAGTGATTGTTTCAGCTTAAAGTGTGTTTATTTTTGTTGTTTTGCTAGACATTTTTAGTTGTCTTTGTTTTATATTTAATTAAGTTGAATTTGTATTGAATTTGGATGTGATATACTCTTGTTATTCTAGTTTATTGAAGGTTTTAAACTTTATTTTATGATAATTTTAATTCTGATCAATAGGTGTAAAAAAACCGAAAAACCGACCGAACCAAACCGCTGTTGGTTCGGTTCGGTTGATTAACCAGCAGCCAACCGAATGGTTGGTATTATTATAGGACCGATTAGGTCGGTTCGGTTGATTTTCGGTCCAAAACCAAACCAAATCGAACCGATTACACCCCTACTAATAACCTTACAAGTTAAGGGAAAAAATATCGACTTATGATAAGGATGAATCAACAGAGACAGTAAATTTTAATATCAATTCTATAATATTTTATATTTAGGTTAAATTTTTGCCTAATTTATTTATTTTAGTAAATTTTAACTATTTAAGATTTTTTTTATTTTTATATTATAAATTTAAAATTATTTTTTATCTTTTTTTAATAGTTAGATAATAAATTTTATTTATGTAAATACCAAATTTTAATATCATCTCCTTAGTTTTTTATTTTGAGAACGGATAGTACACTTCATTAATGATATTAATATTTTAATTAGTTATACATTTTTTTAATTATTATTTTTTTATGGGGCTGAAATTATTATGCTCTCTCCTAACTCTTTTTTTCTCTATTAATAGCTTAATTAATCATATCTTTTGACTTTTTAATTAATGTATTATAAAAATTATACAGGTGATGATAAAAAAATAGAATAAAAAAAATTAAAAAGTGAGTTTCTGATACCATTTATAATATAAAGAGAAAAAAGAGAATTAATAATTAAAAAAATGAATTCCTGATATCATATTAGTGTTTATGATATGAAGAGAGGAAAGAAATTAATATTACAAAAATAAACTTTTGATACCATATTAATATTTATAATATGAAAAAGGAAAGAAAATCAATATTAAAACTAATGATTATTATTATTATGTCATATAGAAGAGCACTATATATATACAAAGGCCTAGTAACAGCTACTTACTTTTTATGAAACATTAGTAACAAAGTATATAATTAAATACTAATAGAGTAAGTTAACTTGACTTAATTAACTTGTATTACTATTAAATTTATACATCGGAATGATTTAAACCTACTATCAATTATAATAAAATTCTCTAATCATTTCTTCAATTGTCATCATGTCCAACATGAAATTACATCTAAACTTTTGGCAATAATAGAAGAACTTAAACCTTTTTTATATATAAATAAGGATTAATTATTCAATCTAAAAATATCTCGTTTGAGTTATTCTTAAAGTTTTCTTATTTTAAAGGACGTATCGTATAGTACAACTCATTAATGATATATTAATATGTTAGGTAGCCGTACGCTTTCTTTTAATTATTATTTTTATTGGCAGTTGGGAGCTGGAACTACTCTCTCTACCTTCCTTCATTTCTTGTTTTTTTTAATTGATATAATATCTTTTGAACTTTTTAATCAATACATTATAAAAAAATATACATGTGGTAGTAAAGAAAATAGAATTAAAAAAGAATTAATAAATCGGTTCCTGATACCATATTAATGTTTATGATAGGATGAGAGGATCAAAAAAATCTTTTAATTATTATTTTTATTGGCAGTTGGAAGCTGTGCTACTATTCTCCTCCTGCCTTTTTTCTTTTCTTGTTTTTTTAATTGATCATGTCTTTTGAGTTCTTTAAGCAATATATTATAAAAAGTATACATGTAATAATGAAAAAAATAAAATCAAAGAAAAATTAATAAAAAGACTCCTGATACCATATTAGTATTTATAATATGAAAAAAGGATAAAAAAATCAATATTAAAACTAATTATTATTATTATTATT
>NC_029779.3:32515408-32542899 GCF_000817695.3 Arachis duranensis
GTGATACAATAATAATAATGATTAGTTTTAATATTAATTTTTTTTCTCCTCTTTTCATCTCATCAATATTAATATGATATCAGGAACTCATTTATTAATTTTTCTTTGATTTTTTTTTACTACTATATGTATATTTTAGTCTATACATAACTTTTTTTATTAATTATATACGATCTTATGGTTGCATTAAATTTTTTTATTAGTTTACTATAATTAAAAAGTCTACCGTTAAATTTTTATATTAGATATTTTTTAATAAAAATATCAACTAAAATTGATATTAAAAAAGAATGAATATTGTTAAAATATTAATTTTTATATTCGAAAAGAGATGAATTATAGAATATTCAAAAAATAAATATTAAATATTTTTAATCAAAATTGTTAGTAAGGATTTAATCATTTATTTTTATATAAAACTTCAATACGAACTTTAAAAAATTAAAAAGAAAGTACTAACATATTAATAACATTATAAAGATTTATGAAATAATTTATATAAAATAGATGGTAAAATACGAAGGAATTCTTGTATTTTAAAATTTCAAAATTTAATATCACCTACTAAATTCTTCTATTTTGATTTTTGACGGAAGTGTAGTTCAATTTATTAATGATATATCAATATTTTAGTTAGATGTACATTTTCTTTTAATTATTATTTTCGTTGGCAATTAGAAATTGGGTTACTGTGCTCGTCCCTAATTTTTTTTCTTTTCTTATTTTCTTTCCGCAGCTTAATAGATCATGCCTTTTGAACATTTAAACCAAAATATTATGAAAATTATCACAGCATTACAGGGTAATTATTATTGATTATTGGTGTTCCTGTGTAAATTTGGATGTTCTGAGGTATAGTTCGCTTCGCTGGAGTTTAAACTGGCTTTTTTTGGAGCACAATGTGTGAAACATCGTCTACTTTTGAGAAGGTGGCATTGGACACCTACAAAAAAATTTCAACACCTAGATAAATAAAAATTTGAGGTAATTCAGAGTAAGACTAAATATATATTATACTTGTAATTAAGGTCACTCGTATATATAGGATTAGTTTTAGGCAATTATTCGTATCCTTGCTGCTTGTTTTGCAAAATCCTTTATTAATGTCCGATATTTGAGATTTTAACGATTTAAATTAAAAAAAATTTTGGAAGATTATCTCATTTGGCAGATCATCGATTCCAAACTTTACTAAATGAGTTGGGTTTTAGTGGTAACGGATCAATTGGCATAATAATTACTTCCAATGCTACATGTAACATGGTACTAGTGAATGCACATGTTTTATGCATAAAAATATACAACATTATGGTTCATTACCATGTTGCATCATGAATAATGATGACAATAACCATTCACAACATAAATAATATATAAATATTTACTTTTCCAACCAAAAAAATATTTTGTCATATTGTTAAATTTTTTTTTTCTCCCATTTGCTCTTTGTCATGAATACACCAAAGACAAATAATGTAAATAAAATTACTTTCTTATTTTTTAGGTATTTTTATTACTATTTTTTCCTTCTTCTATTGATGATAATTTTTCATTTCTTTTATAATTTTTCATTATTTATTTTTAATGATAATATTTGTTCTGAGAATTATTTAAAATTAAATTATTTTGAGTTTGAGATTCAAACTTTTTTGAGATAGCATCCAACATCAACTGAAATTAAAATTGTAGTAACAAAAAAAAAAGAGAGAGAAGCACGTGGGGACACATGCCCCCACTTAATCTTCTTTTCTTTTCGTGAGCTCTCTCAACTCTCTATCCCTCTCTATCTCTCATTTCCTTTTTCCATTCTTTCGTAAAGGAAAAAAAAACCCCTCTCTTTTTTTTCATCTCTTCTTCTATTCCATCTTTTTCATTTTAAAATTTTTATCCAACCACAACACATTAAATTTTATTTTATCCTTTTATTTTATCTTTATTTTAATACATCATCTATATCCAAAGTAAATTTTTATTTTTCAAAACTCCAAATTAAAAAATTTATACTAACAAATAAAAAAAACATTCAACTTTTGAGTCCCTGATATTATTATTGAGACTTTAAGATAATTCTTTAACTCAATAATTAGCTATATCTCTAATTTTTGTCATCTCTAAATTTATGGGTATACATAAATCCAAATTAGGGTTATTAGGATTAGAAAATTTGGGATTTTTGTCAAAGTGAGTAAGATTATGTTAATTGACAATATTAGTAGCTCACAAATATCATTGTTGTCATATTTTTAGAGTTGTAGAGTTATTGAACATCATTTGATAGCTCGTTGATGCGTTCAGGGTTACTTCTGATTCTTTGGAATTAAATTGTGAGTGTATATTATGTCTATAATTATTTTTAAGTGTATTATTATCAATATTTAAATTGAATCGTTATTTTTAATATTTAAAAATATTTTATTGTTGTGATTTTTGAATTATTGGAATGAATATTAATTTTTGAAAAAAATTAATACTTTTATAAAAAATACACACGGGACGATATTTATATATTTTATAAAGCATATATATTTTTTAACTTGATTTTATTAAACTTTGATTAAATTTTAGTATGCATTCTTATATATATTTGATTTATTATGAAATTTAATAATATATTATAAGTATTAGAGATTTGTTATAAGTGTTTTGGTTTGGATTAGTTGGGAGACTCTGACTAGAAAACCGTAATTAACGGTGATTATGACGTTAACTTAGATGCATCTAACTCAGACCTTAACTAACAGGAGCATTGCTAGTCCAACGTGTAGGCCACACGTTGGATCTGTTATACCGTACGGGTACACTAGAGGAGAGGGCTACCCTTAGAGGTGAAGTCGTCCTAAGTGTGTAATATTTAATTTGATTTGTCTTCTAAAATGAGAACTCTCATTTCAGTTTATTCCGCTTAATTATTTATCTATTTATTTACATAATTAATTAATATGAATTCCTTATCTTTGGAAAGAAATATAATTTTTATGGTAAAACTTATATTGTCTCGTATAGGTTATAGATGTAATGTTTGCTCACTAAATTGCAAAATTCACCCTATTATATTCTCATGTTTTTCAGATACAGGAGTCATTTCAGGTTCCATTCCACCTGCCCCTCAGACCTCAGTAGATCTTAGTCATTTCGGTGAACCCTTTTTCTTTTCAAGGCTACGTAATTAATAATATTTTGTGATTTATAATTTTTAATTAGTTATTTTTAATATTTTTAATAGTATAAGATTATATTTAATAATATAAAATTACATATTTTTTATGATTAAATATCAACATATTTTTTATGAAATTACATATTTAATCATAAATTAATATATGTTAATCCCTAAGATTTTCTCTTGGTCTATTGCTATTTACTCTTACCTAACTAGCTACCTAGCTATATTAATTTACTAACCAACAATTCATGATTTAGCAATAGTTCACTCATCCACTTAAACAAGTATTAAAAAATTAAATTTTATTTTATATATATAATAATTTATTGATACATGTAATATAAATCTTTAAATAAAATTTAGGTATGTAAAAAAATAATCATTAATTTATTAGATTAAAAACCAATAATTATAATTCAAATAACATAATTTTTTCATATTTACTTATATATGTATTTTTATTATTATTTTTCTTACTAAAGTTTAAACAATTTGAAAGATGTTTCTATATATTGGCAATGTCATAGAAGAGTAAAAATGGAATAAAAAAACTCGGAATGAACAAATCTCCAATTTGTATTTTTAATATGGGGTGATAGTGGTATTTTTTAATAAGGTGAAAATTTAGTGTATTTTTAAATTGTATGGATATCACAAATTTGAGGGTCAAATTTGTGATGTTTTAATTTTTTTTTGTTGATACCACAAATATGAAGGTTAGATTTGTAACTTTTAAAAAAAAATTTAAATACCTAAATCTAAGAGTTAGATTTGAGTTTTTTATTTTAAATTTTTTTAAATATGCAAATTTGATCCTCATATTTATATTTTAATATTAAAAAATTTTAAATGTTTAAATCGGATTCTCCAATTTACTTTACCCCAGGAAAAAAAATTATTTCAACACAAATAGGATCTTTTAATTTGTGCACTATGAAATTTGACCCTCACACCAATTAACCATAATGATAAATTACACACAATCTTCTTCCATATAAAAAAAAATTAACCACAAATCTCTTGTTTTTTATTTATTATTTTCATCTACAAATATATATTTAGTTCAATTCACATGATCATCTTCAATATATAACTCTAGCTGACTGAGTACTATTAAAGAATGGAGATTAGCCGTTGACTTTCTTGGCGTGGGGTGCAAGAACTTGACCACATGATATGAAACTACTTAATTAATTAGCTATTGAATTATCGTTACTACCCTTCAGCTTTTGCATAATTATTGTATCCATAAAAATCAGAACTATATGCCTCTCAGTTAATTTTCCAATCACCTTAATTATTAGAGTATTTCCCATAAAATTGTTCTGCATATTGTCCTGTTTAAATTTTTCTTAGCATATACTATATAAGAATCAATTTTTAAGATTTTGGGGGCAAGGAATTGAAGCAAACCATGTCATCATCATCAAATCCATCATCAGAAGTTGCACAAGAGGATGATGAAGTCCCAAAACTAGTTCATCAGTTCTATTTTGTGAAGCTTTGGCCATCATCAGAGCCTGATTCAATATCTCAAATCAAGAAACAAGAGCTCACAGTGGAGAAAATGAACCGAGACATTTGTGAAATCACTAATAAAATCAAAGAGAAAATTGTAAGCATTGATTTCAGCCTTCAATTTTGATATAGAAGACAAAGAATAATATAATGATGTTATGCTGTTTTTGTTAACAGTCAGAAAAGGACTATGTTGCGTCTGGGATGAGAAGCTCATACTACTGGAAAATGGAATGGAGACGCCGCGTGGCGCGAAAAGGGAAGATACTAAGTAACTTGTATGTGGCTCTTGATGAATTGTGTTTCATGAACAATGCACCTAGGAGAAGATCTAAGAAGAAGAAATGCTTCAAGGAAGAAGAGCTTGATAACCATGTAAGAGCTTAGAACTTTAGTAGTGTATATATTGTGCTGTGATTAATCTCTATCTACATCTTACACTTGATAACAATGTATATTGTATAGAATCTGAATGCATTGATGCGACATGGAAGCATGAGTCTCGCGGAAGAAAAGCAAATTCTGAGGAACATAAACACTCATCAGAGAGATGCTGATAAATTCCAGTCACTAGAAGTGCTTAGAAATACTGTAATTTAAGGACTTATAAGTTATGATCTTTGATTTGATTAAAATTTATACCAAGGTAAGCATTGAAGTTTGGAGTGTTGAAAATTTTAAACAGATCAAATGGGGTTACTATGAGAATCATTGCCATAAGCTACTGAGAGAAATTGAACAATTCCAAAACCAAAGGAAAAAAGCTGCTGCCAATGCTTCTGCAAAGGGGAAGATTCCGGGCTATGTATCGATGAAAAACGCCATAAAGAACCAAATCAAGGTGAGTTATGGCATTGACATCCAAGCAGCACATTCAATTATTCATGTCATAAGATGCTACTTGTAACAGATTTTTTTTTCTTAACTTGTTATAGGTGTTCTGTGATGAATCTTCGGAGAACAGAAAACAAGAGATGGCAGAATGTACCAAAATTAGAAATGCAGAGAAAAAACAAGAGGTCATAAACCAAGAATTACATTCTTTGAAAACAAAGTTGGGAGAAAAGCAGAAGAAAAAGGGTGAAGCATATGAATCCATTACTAAACTGAAGCAGTTATATGATGAAGAGGTATGAATATGATTTGCTATCATTTCTCGATTTCATTTGTAAGAATACGATTTACTATTAACTTGATGAATCAAAACCTTGCTTGCTTGAGTTCATAATATGGATAAACTTGTTTGCTGAAAATTTATTTAATTCACTTAATATGTTATCTAAAAAATTTCAGGTTACCAACTATTACAAGTATTGTTCACTCATGAACAAAGTGCAACACCTGGCTGAAAAGAAAGATACAGCAGCGCTTGATAAATTGTCGCGTTACGAGGTTGGTAGTTTACAAAAAGAGTCGATTTTCATTGAAACAAGGTTCATTTTGATGATTAGAGGTTTTTTTTTTGTATACTTTGATGTGTTAGGTTGACAGATTTATGTTGGAATGGAATTCTAACAAAGCTTTCAGAGAAGCTTATGCGAAAAAGATTATGCAATCACAACAAACACAGAAAATAAACAGAGATAGGAGTTAGGGAACAACTGAGTAGTCGATGCAGTTGTTGTGATGTTATGCTACAAGAATATTGATAAAATAAAAAATAAAAACAGGAAGCATAAGGTATTTCAATGTTCTGATAAATGGACTGGTCATCGAACCGTTTTAGTTATTAGTTTATTAGTTTAATCAGTCTAATTGTTTAACTAAAAAAATTATTTTAAAATAAAATAATAAATAAATTATAAATAAATATCTTAAAATATAATTATAATCTAATATAAATCTTAAAATATTTTGCAAATTTAAAACTCTATATGAAATGTCATCAAGCAAAACTATATTATCTTATTAAAATACAAACTCAAAAGTTAAATAATAAAAAAAATATCAAAATATTAAATGTCAACATAAAAATTTGTCACCAATCATCAAAATTCGCAAAAATTTATTAAATACTCAACATTAGAAGCTAAATTTCAACTTTAATAGAATACAAGTTCATGAACAATTAGAGTAACTCCTGGGGATGCAGGGCACATTTTTCGCTTTAATAAATTATTTATCAATGATGATTTTTTAATAATAGAGTATCCAATTATTCTAGCTGAAACCTTTATACAGTGACATGAATAATTCACTTTAACTTAGTTATATTCATTTGAAACAAATACTAAAGAGTGAGAACTAGTGTAAAACTTAAAAAGAAAAATAAATTTATTTTTATAAAATGAAAAACACAAAAAATAGCCTTAAAGATTATATACAGCAATCAGATAGAGTATTTTGCCAAATAAACTTATAAGAATGCTGTAACAGAAAAAGAAGTACAAAATTATTACCCATACGGTTTAAATTATGTTTTCCATGCATAGATGTTAAATTAGAAAAGAAATTCTTTTTAGCAATAAAAGAAATTCTTTTGCCAAATAATTATTAAAAGAATGACACAATTAAAATTGACACTTAATTGTTACATAACCCACTGGACCAGGAAGCAGTCCTAGAATTTTTTTTTATCTAATAGTTTTTTTGCTTCAAAATTACGCTAATATATTGTGTATGTGTCCTCTAAAAATAATAAATTCATAGTCTACATACACAAATGAGAATAATGTCCTACTTATTCAAAAGTCAGTTATGTCCTTTTTTTTTAAAAAAGTAAAAGTTCAACACAATAAAATAAAGCATATAGAGTTAGACAAATACCACAATTCTATTTAAATAAATGATCACAACAAAATAACTAAAGTTCCCAAGTCATCTCTGGCATAGCCATCAACAACAAAAAAGATCGACACGTGTCCACTTATTAACGATAATCACGGTCATGTTGATGATCTCTTCGACACCTTTACTTTTATAGTTTTATTCTTGAAAATTCTCATGTTCCTTTCTAACCAAATGTTTTAAATAATCGCACAAAAGCTTCTTAGCCGCTGCTTTCGATCCTCCTTACTCCTCGTTTCTCTTTCTAGCTTAGAAAATGCTCTTTCATTGAACCCGGATAAGATCATTGACTGCCAAACGCTGATATTCAAGCACTTCATATCTACTAAACAAATGCACAGCCTAAAAACAAGTGAGGTACATATTGCAAATCGTTATTGCATAAAACACAAACAGTATCTTTTAGACTGGTCATCCCAAACCGGCTCTTCTTCACTTCGGCTCTATTATATATGACTCCAACATATTGATGTATCTATCACTACTTCAAAGTATTTTAATAACTAACATTATGTTTAAGAGTATGCAAGTATATGTGAAGCTTTCATTGTTTTATCTAAACCAAATAATTAGTCTAATTATCATTGTTTCAAACCATTCAACAGTAACTACCATACACCAAGCTTCTAATAGAAGATGTTTTTTATCTTGTATATAAGCTCTAATTCCATATTCAGTATTGTTGGGAATAATATACCATTTCTCTTTGAGAAAATACTTTTTACAGAGAAATAAAATAGACATAATCACAACACAAGAATTTAATGTGAAAATTCCAATTACTGGAGAAAAAATCACGGCTGTTGTCAAATGACAACCAAAGAATATCACTATGTGAAAATTGTTACAACACATAAACTTCTTTCTCTCTAATACCGGCACCCTAGTACACCCACACTCTCAAAGCAAATATTTAACTACACCTCACAACACTCTCTAATCAAAAGGTATAGAGGAAAAGAAAAGTCAGATACAAGCTTTAAGTGTTTCCGACTGGTGCAAAAAATATGGAGAACTTAGCCTCATATTTATAGCCTAGGCCACTCACTCCATTTGCTATCCTAAGCAATGTGGGACTAATTCAACCAAATTCTAACAATCTCCACCTTAATTGAAATAGTCACACATCTTCAGCTTCTATAGTCAACACCGACAATTCTTTGCTGCCATTGTCTATACCGACAATCATAGTTCAGAGAACTATCATACTCCACCATGAAAGTATACTCACTTGGAATTAGACCACTCCAAGCATTTCGCCTTGGTACAGATCGAAACCTTGCTGAAAATTCATGGTGCAACTTTCAAATTGGCTTTTCCTGGAAGTTCTTTAGCCATCGACATACCTCCACCACATACCTTGCATCTCAACGCCAACCAATGCCCGTGTGTAATTGTGGACCCGATTGCCACAACTTATCCTTATCCATGGCAGTGCGGCAATACCATGAGGATACTTCTTGTCTTCAACGCCTTGTGCAAACCTGATTGTATCAACACATCCTTGAATTGTATTTGTCATAAGGCAAAATTGATTCTTCCATCAAATTTCTCTATTTCAAGCTTCACAGCACTTGAATATCCTGACATTGTTGCAACCGTATACTGGAATAGTATAACTCAACTGTAGACCGTGCACTAGGAAGGATCCGCAAGAAAGAGAGGTGGGTCACAATGGACACACTTAAATACCAGGTCTTTTCTTAGCCAGAACCTTTCTAAACTGCACTCTCACAGTGTCACACTGCCTTCCAGCAACAACAACAGCAACCAAAGATCAACCTCAAGCTATAGGATAAAATTCTTTTCTGATGTGGAAGGTCAGACTAGGCTGCAACCACAGAGCATACTAAGAATAAATCCCACCGAACCGAAGCTCTGATACCACTTGTTGGGAATAATACACCATTCCCCCTTGAGAAAATACCTTTCACAGAAAAATAAAATAGACACAATCACAACACAAGAATTTAACGTGGAAACAAAAAACTACGGCCGTTGTCAAATGACAACCAGAGAATATCACTATGTGAAAATTGTTGCAACACATAGACTTCTTTCTCTCTAACACCGGCACCCAGTACACCCACACTCTCAAAGCAAATATTTAACTACACCTTACAACACTCTCTAATCAAAAGGTATAGAGGAAAAGAAAAGTCAGATACAAGCTTTACGTGTTTTCGACTGGTACAAAAAGTATAGAAAATTTAGCCTCATATTTATAGCCTAAGCTACCCACTCTATTTGCTATCCTAAAAAATGTGGGACTAATTCAACCAAATTGTAACAAGTATTCATGATGATATTGACTTGGTCATACAATGGCTAAATAATTTAATAACACTAAAATTGTATATCACAAATTTATAAAACAGAGTTATCTTCTTCCTCTTGTCAATTTCAATTTGGTGAAAGTTCTTATATTAACTTCAGTTGTATTATTGACAAGCATAAAACAAAAAGAACTTTAAATTAAAAAAACACTAGTAAAAGTAAAAAGGAGATACTCTTCATCTGAGATATTAGTCATATCATTTGTGCATTGTTTAGTGAAATTTAGGAGAAAATAAAAAGAGCAGAATATTCAACAACGTACTCAGAATAAGAACAAAAAAAGAGTACAATAATTAATAAGTCTAAAAGTATATTGTTTAAAATAAGGAATGACTTTAATAAAAATATTTTAATTTTTAAATTCACATTAATTAATACATTGAAATTAAATATAACTAAGATAGATGAAGATATTCCTACAACGATCATAAAATTTGAACTAAAATATATGTATTTTGACATACAAAAAAAGTAATTATATTTTTAAATTTTTATATAAAATTTTCATCGATTCCAACAAATATTAATTATTTTTTTTGTTGTCAATACTTGCACAGCAAAAATGAAATAAGCAAAAAAAAAAAAGATAATCGTGCTTATTAAAATTAAGATTATTTTTATAATGCAATTATTGATTGTATCTCTTCTACTTTAGCACCTTCCGTTGAGTCATCATATATCTTATTATTAATAATAATAGAAAATATTTATTTGGCCTATAATAAATTAAATTATAGTTAAATTTTTTTTTTATATTTTTTCTATTCATTCTTCTAAAATTTTCTTCAATTAAAAAATTCTTACTAAATTAATTAAATATTACTAAATTGCTGCATCTTATCTTATTTATGTGAAATAAAGCTAATATTGCATACCAAATTTATTGGTAACAAATAAAAAAATCATTAGCAATTAAAAAGAAAATAATGTGCAAGAATTTAATTATTTAAGAAATAATAAAGTTTATAGTTATTCAAAAATCATTTAGAATATTTTTTTGGAATTGATTTAATGCATACTACTATAAATTTAGGAAGCATAAATAGAAACAAAGTGATGTTTGAGTTATTTTATGTTTTAATATGGTAAAAATAGAATTTTCTTTGATGTTTTTTAATTGTTGGAATTAATTAATTGCTAACTTGTATGTTTATTTTTTCTTTCTATATGGTCATTTTTTATATTTTTTTTACACAATAGTTAATGGTTAAAAGATCAATTTGTTTGCTCAGTCTGGAATTTATTATTGTTACCATCACGACCCCAAATTTAGCTAAACTAGAAATAATTAATGTTTCACTGTTTGATTGAACATGATGTATCAATATATATACATTTTTTTGGGTTTAAAATGGACCGATTTGTCCGGTTTTAGTATATATATATATTTAAAATGGAGCATGTTATATAACTTAAAAATTCATTGAAAATTGGAATTTTTAGCCAAATATATCGGTCAATTACTAAGTAAAATTCGTCAATAATAGAATAAAATTATCGGTAATATACTATTTTTGTACAGTGATCTACTAAAAGCATTGACTCACAATATTTTCTAAAAAAAATAAACTAAGACCAGCATGAAAGTATTATAAATTTTTCATAAGAAATAGAATCTAAGACCTAAAGTGAAAAAAAATATGAATAGGTGATGGAGAGAGATTTATCTGTGAGATATATTTTTAAATATATAAAGAGTTAGATTTGAAATATTATATTTTTATAGTTATAATTTATTGAATAGTTATATTTTTTATTAATAAATGAAGAAAAATAAACTAAAAGACAACCGTTCTTAAAAATAAAATGCTAATAGAAACAGCATAAAAACGAAAAGAGCTACAAGAAGGTAAATTAAAGAATATATACCAGCTAAAAGGTAAACTATGACTATAATTAGCCATTTCATATGCACAAGAATTTGTTTCTCGAAACTGATATTGTATTCTCCAGTTGATTAGTCTGCTGCACTTCTCCCTAATTACTAAAATAAGAACTCGAAAAGAATACAAATCAATATCATCACTGCACCAACTGAGTCCACCTCTATAACCACATAATTATACCCAAAGTTTACAGTAAGGTCTACACCTATTAAATTTTTTAGAGCTTTGCTAAAGTAACCGAGGTAAAAACTAAGTTTGCACTAAAATCAATCAGAAACTTTTCATCTATGTCTCTAATAATCCCTCCACAAGATACTTTTGTATTATGTAAAACCAAACTATTTGTGTTTAGCTTAACAAAAGGAGGTTTTGGGGTGTGTCATTTAATCTGTCTCTCAACATAATGGCTAACTGCCTTTCTAACTCGACTCACTTCAGGCTGAACATGCTAAAAGTCTTTTGCTAGATGGACAGCAAGAGGAGCAATATTCTCCTCCTCAATAACATCATAAACATAAAAACAAATTTACTTCGTCGATATCATAAGGCATTCATCGTAGTAATAAAAAGAAGGGACCAAGATTGTCCTTAATAGAAAAATTTGGTAGATAAATTTTCTAACAACCAAGCCAAGAGAAGAGAATTAAAGAAGTTACCTAAAATCAAACTATTATCAATGCTCATCCACGTGCCTATTGCAGTCACGAATCACATGGAGCAAAGATTTGGGGGATACACCACAAATGGCACAATTGTTTTTCTTTGCCAAATGTCTTTTGGCACATTCGCATTCTGCATTGGTAAAAAAGATCTGGTAGATTATGAGCCAACAGAAAGACCACAATCGTTATAGCCTCTAACTTCCATATTTTCGAGAATAAAAAAACATTTGAGTCATCCGCATGCCCCCAAAAGATAGCACAAACTGACTTTATCAAGAAGACACCACTCAATACCGAAAGCCAAGTCAAGCTATCAATTGCTAACTCAAACTCAGGATGTTTAATAGAAGGAAAAATAGAATATCAATTCTCTCCCAATACAAATCCAGTCATAATTCCAATAACCGTTACTCTCAAATTCTCTTTTCTAGCATTTCTTCGATAACTTTTGACTAAACAAAGTTCACGAGTTTATGAATACTTAGAATCCATTCTTTGGTCTAGAAATTAATTTTAGCACCGAATTCTACCCTCTATATGAGATTATTCTAAATATTCTTCCAAACCCTTTGGATGCCTTTAGCGAGCAAGAAGTCGGGAATGAATGAGTTCGTGGTTCTAAGAGATTCTACAACGTATAACGTCATTCTCGGAAGGATGCCTATCAACTAATTGTCGGTCATTATTTGCACGAAGCTCCTTATAATAAAATTCATGGTGGATGACAGTTCTGTAGGGTTGATCCGGGGAGATTTAGAAACGGTGGTTACTTGTGACAATGCCAGCTTAACACTGAGAAAGAAATCAAAGGAGACAGCCGGAGTGTTCTTGGCGGACCTAGACGTCAGGGTTGACTAGAAACCGAGGCCTAAACCACAAGGAGACCTGGAGAAATTCTGGGTAGGGGACGTGGAGGATAAGTTTACATTCATAAACCGAAACCTCCCCCATGAATTGAAGGAACTCTAATGGAAGTTATGAGCGCAAACAGAGGTCTCTTCACTAGGACTCCAGCCGACATGTTGGGGATAGACCCTAACTTCATGTCACACCGCTTGGCCATGAAACTGGAGGCCCATTCGGTCGCGCAGCAAAAAAGGAAAATGTCGTCGAAAAAAGCTTACGAGGTAGGTAGGTAGACGACTAGCTTGTTGGAAGCCAGCTTTATTAGGGAGCTTGACTACTTCACATGGCTCTCAAATGTGGTGCTTGTGAAAAAGGCGAATAAGAAGTGGATGATGTGTGTTGATTACTCAAATCTCAATAAGGTGTGTCCCAAGGACTCTTTTTCCCTCCCTGATATTGATCCCTGGTAGATGCGGCGGTGGATACAGATATTTGAGCTTTATGGATGCATATTTGGGGTACAATCAAATCCCAGTGCACCAACCTGACGAAGAAAAAACGGCATTTATAACGCTAGCATGGACCTACTGTTACAAGGTCATGTCGTTTGGGCTGAAGAACGTAGGGGCGACCTACCAAAGGTTGATGAACAAAGTCTTTAGGGACCACATCGGTAAGTCGGTAGAGGTTTACGTGGATGAGATACTTGTGAAGACAATTGAGCCGGGTAGCCTAGTAGCCGACCTGAATGTCATCTTCGACTCACTCCGGAAGCATAACATGGGGCTGAACCCCCTAAAATGCGTGTTCGCAATGGAAGCAGGAAAATTCCTTGGATTCATGATCACGCAAAAAGGGGGTAGAAGCCAACCCGTATAAAAACGAAGCCGTTCTCTACATGACAAGTCCGGGATGTGTGAAGGACGTACAAAGACTGACGGGGAAACTGATAACCCTATCACGCTTTTGCGGTGCATCGGTAGCAAAGGCACTGCCTTTCTTCAACTTGATGAAGAAAGGGATGGCCTTCGAGTGGACCCCGGCATGCGAAGAAGCTTTTAATCACTTCAAAAAAATCTTTCAGAGCCACTGGTCCTTGGGGACCAAAAGAAGAGGAGACCTTGTACCTGTACCTCGCGGTGATGAAAGAGGCTATTGATTCGGGAGGAAGACAAGATGCAACAGCCTATGTACTTCATAAGCAAGGTTCTCCAAGGAACGGAGCTGAGATACACTAGGCTAGAGAAATTAGCCTACACCTTGTTAATCTCCTCTCGAAGGTTAAGGCAATACTTTCAAGGACACCCGATCACACTGAGAACCGACCAGGCAATTCGACAAATTCTACAAAAGCCTAACTTGGCGGAGCGAATGATGACTTGGGCAATAGTAGGGGTGTGCATGGCCCGACCTGGCCCGGCCCCAAGCACTTTAAGGGTTAATTTTGTGTGATTTCATCGGGTCTAGGGCCGGGTAAGGGTCTTAAAAATAGACCCGGTCATTATTTCGGGTCGGGTTTGGGCCATGGCTCAGGTCGCCCGAAGTCGGGCCGGTGGCCCGGTCATCATACACAATTAATATTTTGTGTTATTAGTGATGGATAATGGCTATTCTTATGTGGAATTTAAGTATTGTAAACCTTAATATTTTGTGTTATTAGTTATTATAAGACTATAAGTTAATATTTTATGTTTAAAATGCATAATATTGTGTTATTTGTATTGATTTAAATATTTGGTGTTATTATACAATATTAGTATTGATTATGGTTATGCTTTAATTTTAGAGAAGAGTTAGTTCTTGTTATATTTTTCTAAGTGGATTTTTGTCAAATAATAGTTGGAGCCTTAAAAATTTGGATATTTTCACATGCTAGCTTATAAGAAGGTATCAAGAAAATGTAATGTTAACGGTCCGGTTTTCACCCGATTTTTATCCGGTATAATCGTAGCCCGAAAGTGTATAGGTTTATCGGGTTTAGGTTCGGGTTCAGGTCTAATAAATAAACCCTGTATATATTTCGGGTCGGGTCTGGGTCACATCAAACCCGGTTTCACCCGGCCCATGCACACCCTTAGGCAATAGAACTGTCTCAGTTGGATATTCAGTATGAACCCCAGCATGCGATCAAAGCACAAGCTATGGTTGATTTTTTTGGTTGAAGTGACCGGAGATGTTACCAAGGATCCAAGCACATGATAGAAACTCCATGTTGACAGAGCTTTCAACCAACGTTCGGAGGAGTCGGGATCATTTTAGAAAGCTCAGAAAGAATACCTTACTAGCAATCTATCAAATTTGAATTTTCGGTTTCTAACAACCAAGCCAAATATGAAGCGATGATTGGCAGTTTAATTTTAGCCAAAGAGGTCAGAGCAGTAAAGCTTGAAGTTGACAGTGACTTTTAGATCGTGACCTCACAGGTCAACAGGAAATACTAAGCTCGAGACCCATTATTACAAAAATATTTAAGAAAAACTAAATAGTTGTGCAAGGATCTTGAGGAGGTAGTGGTCCAACATGTACTAAAAAAAGAAATGATAGAACAAACTTTTTGTCAAAACTGATGAGCACCAAACCCAAAACGGAAAACATCTCTCATCCAAGGCTTGGTGCTTGACTCAAGCTCAAGATCCTCTCTCTTGGATCAGCCTGATCCAACATTTTCTCGGAGATTGCCAGAAAATGAAGAATAAGCTAAAGTAGTAAGAAGAGAGGCTGCTAAGTATACAGTGGTACAAGGATAACTATACAAGAGAATGTTCAACCAACTCCCTACTAAGCCCGACCAGATGGAGCATGTCCTAAGAGTTGGTTACTATTGCCCTCTATGATGTCGGATGCTCATAAGTTTGTTAAGAAGTACGATAAACGCCAAAAAAAATTGCAAACATTCACAGAGCTACAAAAGAAAAATGTACTCTCTTTTTATGCTTGCTCTCTCGGAAAGGGTTTTTATTAAGAAAAAGAAGAGAAAGAGAGAACTCTAAATATTTAGAAACCATCTCGAAATACTGGATGAATGGCAGCCCAACTATTCGAGTAAAGTTGTGAATAAGCAACATTACACCTGATTCAAAAGGGCCACTATGAATAGGAAAAAAGAAGACTAACTCCTATAACTATAAACATGGGCTAGTATACTCACATCCAATCAGCAACCCATGGAGCCTCAAAGTAAATTTGGCAAATTCATTCTTGAGGCCCGAAACATAAACACTATAGTTGGTTTCCTCGGGATCTCCCCGCACACGATCCCGAGTCGCAAAATTCTTGTAACTACTAAGCAGTCATCCTAAAGGATGTACTCGTGACGTCAGAGGTATACTATACGTAACAGTTCACACGGCTTACAGGAAATTGTTGTGCCATATATACACTAAGGCACCATTTATGTTAAAATCTTAAGAAGTCGGAATCTCGGATCAAGCCAAAAGCTAAAACTACATTCTTTGACATGTTGCATTATTTCAAGCCTAGAAATCACAAGAAAAACCCATAGAACCCCTGGTAACTAAAGCCGTCTATGCATATGACTACATACTATTTTTCAAGAAACACTCACCTGTATCTGAAACAAGAGAAAATGATTGATTGGGATATTCTAAAACTCGCAAATAAATTGGAAGCAAGCAAAAGAAAACATAGAAAAAGAAAAAGGTGAAATGATAGTTGAGAAGCAGCAATGGTGGTAGAAAGTTAAAAAAGGTGAGCGTGAATGGTAAAACGATAATAAGGCTGAAAGAGGATAACCTTTGGACGCGGAAGCGCGAAAGGTTAGGAAAAAAAACATTTTAATTTAATGTTCCAGGTGCGGAAACACTCTCCAAGCAACTGTTGAAAGCAGTTCCTACTCATTAAAAGCATGAATCTCGTAAACGGAGCCACGAGACAGTTGCACAAGAAAACACGAATAAGGCGAATGTGCCAACCCCTCCCAGCTTGCCCAGGTCAATAAGGATCGAGAATCATTTCACGGACTTCCGATCCAACGGGTGATTGATCCGTATAAACCAAAATGACCCACACATCATTTTACACCTGAACAATTGTCGGACGAGGCCAAACAGAAAGACCCACCCGAGTACAAGGTTTAAATAGGGAGGGACTTATCCCTCCTTTAATATACATTAGCTTTATCTTAATTAACCACTTCATTGTACGAACACTTACTTTGAATATCAGAATGTCCTTATAGGTGGCCTCAATCGAAGGTTGCACTCTTCCTGATAAAACTAGCGCCCAACCGAATACCAAGCTTTTGAAGCTATTTTGATTTTTTTTTTAACAAGAGTGCCTCACCATTTCAAGCTAATTTTATCAAATTTGTATTATTAACAATCCGTGCTGGTATAAAGTCGAGGTGTCTTAGGTGAATAAAGAATTTTTTACTTGAAAAGACAAGTTTTCTAATCAAATAAGCTCTTCTAGATAAAATTGTGACAAATGCTGTCAATTCAATCAAAAGAATAAATTGAAAATCCTCTTTCTTTGACCTACCATGTAATAGAAGTACTCTCAAATACTTACTAGTAATCTCATCAGAAGAATATTTCTAAGAGCACGCTTTCTCTCCAAGTTCATATCCTCTACAAAGAAAACAAAGAACTTTGTAAAATTTGCCTTTTATCTCTAACAAAAAAATCTAAAATATTCATAGTTGTCTTAATCGGTTTTCAAAAATTGCAAACGCAAACAAAATAAATTAAAAAAAAATGCTCTGGGACAAATAAATTATAAAAGAGATGAAGAAATATCATTTTAAATATGCTGGTATCATTTACATAAAAAATGGCAATAAAAGATTAAATTAATCAAGTTGTCCACAATATTTGTCTTAAAAAGTGTATTCAGTTAACTACTTTTTTTTTTCTTTAAATAGTTATATCTTTTTAAATAGGTATTTTTATTTATGAGTACATTGTTAAACATATTCGGTTCCTAATAAATTCAAAAAAAAATAGAGAATATTTCTGTATAGTTGCAATATTATATAAAGCTAATATTTGAAGAAATCACTTTCTATTGATGTTGGAGTCCACTACGATCTGCACCTATTCTCTGTACATGAGCTACTCCTAAATAGTGTTTGGGCCCTAATTAAATCCTTAGTCTAAAGATCTAATTCTCTAGTAATACTAATTTTTCACCTCCAATTCCAACCACATACCAACTAATAATGAAACAATTATGATCACACGACTATTCTCACTCTCTCCGCGTATAAGTGAACTAATATAAAAAGAACAAAATCATTTTAAAAAAAATCAAAGGAAAACAATGTTAATGTATACTAATAATATCAAGCCATATTGATAATAACAAGAACAAGAACTATTACTAGGTACTACTTACTTTGGTGCAGTGTATATAAACTATAATATATCTCAATCTATAGTTCTAGCACAATGTGTAATGGCACTACATCCACGTCTATAAGGATTGGCCTTCCCTGGTCTTCCACAACCATAGTAAGATCTTCCACGTCTCTTACAAGGTGTTTTATCTTTCTTCAAAGCATCATAACTTATGTACCTTGCTTTTTCACCTATATTCCTTCTTCTTCTCGTTCTTCTGCTTATATCATCGTCTTGGTGATAGTTTTGGTGACACTCTCCCAACAATCCGTTACATATCTCGGGTGCCGTCTTCGTCGAGAGCTCTTCGACACCATTAATAAGCGAAAGGGTGTATGAATCTGATGACGATGACTTACTAGAAATAATGGCCATGGCCAAGAAGAATATCAAAAGGAGATTGCCCATGAAAGAAGGGTGAGAGAGGAAGAAGTGTTGAGGCAATAAAGGTTAGTTAGTTAATTTAGTACAAATAATTAAAGATTCTTATGAGATTTAATAACTTAGCTTGTTTTAAGGTTTGGTGTGACATGTGTAAAATGTCCGTTTTTTACTCCTTATTTCTCTTTTATTGATGGAGTGATCATAGCTTGAACATAAAATTGGAGTTTGAAAATTGCTTATTAGGTTCCTAGTACTACAGTCAAACTCTTATGCTGAGGTAAGATCCAGAGCATCATAGAAATAGCAAATCGTTTTATGTTCTGTTACAGACAAAAAATCAAATAGAAATGATTAATTTTGGGGTTTACAGGGTCGCATAGGCCCAAAATCAGTTTCACAAAAAGTGTATATGTAATTTTTTGTGGTATTGGAGTGGAGTGTGACTTCCACCAAGTAATAACATGATATTAAAATTATAGAAAAATGTTATTTATACATCAAAATCAGTCACCAATGTATTATATATAAATACATGTGTGGTTTAATTTATTTTCAATTTGTATTTGTATTTCAGCATGTATTTTATAGGGTTAAGTACGATTTTAGTCCTAAAATAGAAGTTGAAAATTTATTTCGTCCCCAACCTTTTTTTCGCTAGAAAATAGTCCCAAAAGTTTAACTAAGTTCTAAATCGTCCTTTTAACCAAATTTTTTATTTTTATTCCAAAAATATCCTTAACTAAAAAAATTTTTAAAAAAAAAATAAAAAAGAAAAAAAAATACAGGTCAAGGGAAAGGGGGAGGGTATCGGGGAAGGGCCACCGCCGTTGCTCTTCCTCGCTGTTCCCGCTCCTCGTTATTCAGTCTTCGCCGCTGGATCTCATCGTGAGGGTGGACGTCGCTGCTCCTCGCTCTTGCCGACGTCATCACCTCGCCCTCGCCATCATCATCGCCTCGCCGTCGTCCTCGTCTCGCCACACCTCCTCACCGTCGCACCTCTTCTTTGTCGTTGCGCCTCGTCTCGTCGTTTGTTTTGGTAATTATATTTATGGATTTTTTTTTACAATTGAAGATGAATTTGAAAATTTTTTTATTATTATAATTGCATATGAGGTTTTTTAATGAAAGAGGAAGAATTTTAGTTTTAAATTTTGTTGATGATTTTGAGTCTTGATTGTTCTGGTTTCGTGAGTTCTGATTTTCTGAGTTCTGGGTGGGAGTGGTGGTGGTGGTTTTGAGTTTTGTTGTTCTTCTTATGATTTCATTATCACTGTTGTTGTTCTTCTTCTTATATTTCTTGTTATGATTCCATTATTATTCTTCTGATGATGATAATGATGACCATGATGATAATGGTGGTGGTGGGTTTTAGTTCAACTTGGGTTTTTGTTTTGGTTCTGATTGATTTTGGTTGATTTTGAAGAAATTCTAATGATGATGATGACCATGATGACAATGGTGGTAGTGGCGGTAGGTTATGGTTCAGTTTGGGCTTTTGTTCTATTTCTGGTTGACGGTAGTTGATTTTAGAGAAGAAGGTGGAAAGGTATTTTCGTCAAAAGGACAATTTTAAACTTATTTAAACCTTTGGGTTCATTTTCTAGCGAAAAAAGTTGTGAACGAAATAAATTTTCAATTCATACTTTAGGGACCAAAATCGTACTTAATCTTATTTTATACTGGTGTTTGATTAGTAGCTAATTTTGGCATACACGTAGCATAATCTAAAATTAAATGTCAATAATAATAATAATAATATAATAATAATATATTATATGCTAACATAGAAAAAAGCTCCAATGATAGTTTGATACTAATTAAATCTTCTTCAATTGGGTCAATTTTTTAATCATATATACATAATCTTGCTTAAAATATTTGAACAAATGGTTCAGAAAATTAAAGTAAACAAAAAAAATAACTAAAGTATTAAAATTGATTATGAAAAATACACACGGATAAAAGTGGCTACAAAAAATTTAAAATTTAAGTTGTAATAGTAAAAAATAACTTATTTTAGATAAATTAAATTTAATCTAATTGTTATCAATTATACAGTAGCGTCTTTGGAGCTTTAAGTTTGAGGAAAAAATATGAGATGAAAGTTTGGAGCTTTACATTGGATGGTTCACTAAAACCGATATTAGACATTTGACTATAGGTGAGATTTATTTAACAGTCTTTTATTGTTAAAATTTAGATTTATTGACTATTGGTTAGATATGTTTATCAAGTCTCTTATAGTTAAAAATTTAGCTTTATATCTTTCATGTTAAGATTAGTTATTTTAGTTTTTTTTTTAAATAATTTTGATTCATAATCTATGTATATATTGATTTATTTAATTCAATTTTATAAGTATAAACGTACTCCACAATAAATTAGTTATAAAATCGTTCCCTCAGACAAATACTTCAACAATAATACAACAATATATTAAGAAGAAGAATCATATTACAATAACAAAAAAATATCTTTAAATTCTAGTAACTCTATTAATTAAAAAAAATAAAATAAAAACTCGAATTCTAAACTTATATTGATTTATGAACTTCACTCAAAGAAATATAATATACATACCATTCTTTTAAGCTGTTTTTATTTACAGTTCTAGAATATTGATATAAAAATATATAGATATAAAATTATATTTGATAAATAAGATATAAATAAAGATATTATATTCAAAAACACTAAATATATTTATTCTGTAAATAAAAATATAAAGATATAATTTATTTTTTATTTATTTTTTTATTATTTTTATAAAAGTAAACATAACATATCAATGCACATGGATTTTTAATTTTCTGGTCTCACATGAGTAGATACCCAAATTTCCTTTATTTTATAATGACATATTCCTTTATTAACCTATGTTCCCACGATCTTCCCATACTCAATTAATACACAATCTCTAACTTAAGCTAACCAATGATTCAATTGGGGTATTTAATTGTTTTTCTGCTTAAGGTTAATGATGTGGTAAAATATAGAATAAACGGGGATTTAAAAGGCTCAAAGTGGCTAACAAGGCTAATTGAAGGGGTAGGCTATTTGGGATAAGTGAGCTAGTAGCAAATAATGGCCTCAATCATATGCATGCATATAAATACACTAAATATTGGACATATAGGATGGAACAAAATAAAGATTACAATCATAGAGAAGTAAACACACAAGAATAAATATTATGGTTAAAATAATGTAACCATGTAATTAAGCTCAAATCTTACGGGTTGTGTGTTCTTAGCTATCATTTTATGTTCCAAATACAACTTTAATCAAGTTTAACAAAAATATTTTCTTTTAAATTAGTGAAATTTTTCAAAAATAGGGTTTTAAAAAGAAACATATTATTTTTCAACCAAATAGATCATGCATGCAAATAACCTATTACTATGCAATCTATCCTATCCTAATTAAATGAAAAAAATAAATAAATATCCTATTTTATTGGTGTTAAGGAGGAGAAATTACCTCCGAAAGTCAGGTACTGACCGACCTCCCCACACTTAAAGCTTAGCACCGTCCTCGGTGCCATCTGTCAGGAACAAAGGGGGGCTGGTAGCAGTGTCTCCATAAGCGGGACAGTCATGGCTCCCGGTGCTGGTAAAAGAAGTGGAGTCCAGATCTTCCTCGGGTGGGTGCTTTCCAACAAGCAGCTCCTTGAGGTATGTAAATTGACGCTTGTTATGGCACTCTCTTCGCTTTCCTTGCCAGTCTAGCCGGTCTAATATCTCAAGTATCTGATAGAGCAGTTGGTTTGTTGGAGGTGCTTGTGATGTGGAAGGAGAAGGAATATCGCCGGTCGGTTCTGCAAGCCGGCTAGTCATGGCTACTAGAGGTCTGATGTACTTCCCATTAGGGATGTACTGATCATTCCGGGGAAGTATGGTCTTGGTATCATGCAAACTTATTTTGATACTAGATAAACAAGCTTATATAATTTTGATAAATTCTAATTATAAATTTTGATTTTTTTATAAGAAATTGATTTTGATACATTGTAAATATAAAATAATTTTACATATACATTTAATTACGTAATGTTCATATAAATAAAAATAATTATTTTTTATATTAATCACGTAATCATCTAAAAAAATAAATATAATTGATGTAAAAAGAGAAATCATGACAATAATATTATAATCGCTAATTTTTTTTTTTGTATTGGTACGATATTACATCAAAATTAAATTTTTTTTATGATTTGACTAACTTTAATTATATATTACATCAAAATTAAATTTTTTTTATGATTTGACTAACTTTAATTGGTCAAAATTCTATATGTTTTTTTTTTTTTAACTTAGATCAATTCTTACAAATTCTTTCATAAAACTTTCACATCTTTTATCATTGCTTATCATTATCATCCATAAACATCTTAGAAATCACATTATCATTCACAAATATTTTAACATTTTTTAGGAGTTTTAATGCAATTATAATTCTTTAACTTAATTATTAGTAATTAATAAATTTAGTTTAATTTCTAACAAATTTTAAGATATAATATAAACGACATTTCTTAAAAAATTTGATTTTAATGTAGTAAAATATTTTACAATTATATTTGTTTTTTTAAGATAATTATTTATACTGTTAAAATAAAAAATTATTATTTTTATTAATATGATATTAATTAATTTTAATTTATAATGTATCAAAATTAATTTTTTTCTTAAAGATAAGTATATTTTTTTGTCATTTTTTTCTTATCATTTTGAAATTAGACAATTAAGTAAAGGAGAGTAACTAAATCAAATTAATGTTGCGTGTTTTTTGGCCTAGCAAACCGAGTATAAAAGAACACCAAATTAATGCTGGAAATCTCATTTGACTCCAATCTGAAACGTGAAGTTGACTCTCACTTGGCGTCCATTAAAATTCTTTGAAAAGATGTTTGCACTCTTTTAAATAAAAGTCAAATTTAAAAATTAGTTAATATATAAAATTTTATTTGATTTTTAAATTTTAGAAAATACAAACTAATTTTTAAAAATTTCATCTTAATTTTTTTTAAAAGTACTCTAATTTTTTAAAAATTACTAGCACAAGTATATATTTTTATTTATTATTAAATGAGAAAATTGTGTTTTTAAAAATTTGGTGGCTCTTCGAAAGTTAGTCAAAATTTAAAAGTTTAAAACTTTATATATTAACTAATTTTTAAATTTAAGGCTTAAATTTATATCTCTTATAATATTTTAAAATTTTAAAAATTATTTTATCACATATAATTATTGTTATTTATATTTATTAAAAATTATTTTTAATTTATTTTACTAAACATAAAATACTACGGTTTTTAAAAAGTCAAACTTTTTAAAAGTTTTTTCAATCTAAGCCTAAGCTTTCTTCGTAATCACTAATCATAGTAATTTATAGTCACATTTTCAACTAAATGAGACAATAACTTACAAAAAAATTTAAGAAAACAACAAATTATATATTCTCATTCAAAGTTTTTCAAACAACAAGAATATAAACGGCCATAGTTTAAGGGCATAACCCTGCACTAAATCATGGTAACAACAACCAAGAAAAAAATAACAGAATTTAAAACGTCTATTCAAATTAAATTATCCCACTAATAATGCCCTTTAAACTAATTAAGGGGAAAAAACTTAGATCAATAGTGCCACCACAAAGCTAAATATTCCCAAAGCCACACCAAAAGACCTAGACGAAGCGGCGTTTCCGGCCGGAGCAGGAGCTGGAGCCGGAACCAATCCCGGAGAATGGACAGGAGACGCTATCCATGGGGAAGGTTGAGGCGACTTCGATGGTGTTGATGACGGCGGCTGCGTCGGCGGAAGAACGGAGGCGGAGACTTGAACGACGAACTTCTGGCCTTGCTTGCAGTTTTGTTGGTTACCGCTGACGAAGTAAAATAGACCAGACCTATTCAAGGGGATCGTAGATCCAGATCTTCCTCCTCTGAATCTGTGCAAGGGCTTTTCTGTGTTGCATGAATCGTAGTCTTCTTTACTCACTATCAGCACCGAATCTTTTCCTCTCTCGAACTTGAAATCTGCATTCTCCAAAATTATGTTCAATTTCTGTATCCATCAATCTATTTATTTTCTTCTTAACTAATAATTTTTTATTCATAACTACTCACAGAAAATTATTTTCAATATAAATATATAATTCTTAAAAGATGTAGAAGAAACAAGAAGGGTTTGTAAAGTGTTTGACTGACAAAGAAAATCGTTGACTCGGAAGGTATATCTCTGAGACCAGTGATTATAGTCTTCTTGAGGGTTAACAACCCAGCCACTCTTGCCACCAACGTTGAATGTAGTTGCTGATGCTTCAAATGATGATGAACTCACCACAATAACAACAACAAAAAGCCCTACAAGTCCCTTAATTGATGAATGAATTGCCATTGCACACACCTGTTGATCAATATAGTGTATGGTATGTGAGATATATAATAAGATATTAAAATAAAAAGAAAAGGTGTCTACCTGAGTATTAATATTGTAGAGAGAGATGATAAGATTATTGAAGGATATGGGGATATGGGGGATTAGGGATAATGACGTATATATATAGAGGGGTTATGAGTTATGCCGACTTATCATCATCATCAACAGCTATATACTCTCTATGTAGAAAAAGCAATTTTGTTTTGATTCTTTTCCTTTTTTTCGATGATTCAAAACGGATCAATTACATTTCAAATTAGTAATTATTGATCATAAATATTAATAATTATTTCTAGTCAAATAGCAAAAGCATTTTTTGGGGTCAAGTTGTACAAGTCAATTAAAAGCTTTTAATAATACGTTTTGAACACAGTAAATTGGGGTATTCTTTACTCTCTTAAGATTTGAATTTGAATACATTAACAAATAAAAAGTTAAAAGGTAAAACTTACAAACCTATGTATATATTATATATTAAAGCAATATCTTAAATCTTAAATGAGAAATGCAAAATTATATTGATTTGTCTTAGCATAATGATTAATTTAAAGTTATATAATGGATAATTCAATAATAAATTATACATAAAAAATAAGAATAATCCCTCTATCAAACAATATCTATTTCAACTTTCAAATAAAGAGATTGTAAAAAGAAAGAGAGAAAATTATATAACTTGATACAATTGTTTCAAGAAAAAAACAAAATTCAACTTATACATATTCTTGCTTCTTCTTTTGTTTCTTAAAGTTATATTATCATTAATAAAAATATATTATCATTATTAAGAATAAAGATAAAAATAAACAATACTATCTAAATATATATTGCTTAGAAAACACAAACATATATGACACTTATTCTAAAAAAAACGGGATAACAAAAAAATTGTATCTAAAATATACAAAGCTTAATTTTTAATATAATTATTCTATATTTATTAAAAAATTAAAATTCTTTACTAATAATAATCTTTACCTTGTGCCCTATTAGTTAAACCCTAACAAAAATGACCGGGTTGAAAAGATTCACAAAAATCAGAGATTATTAGAGTTTGTTTGAAGACGAATTCTATTTCTTTTAAAAAAGGAATTTATTTTTATTTAAAATTCGATTCTATAATTTAAAATAATTATAATATATTAATAAAATATAATAGAATTTAATTTTTTAGTTTAGAATAATTTTTATATGAATTAAGTCTTTTATAATTTTATTATTGACAAAGTTATTTTATTAATTATTAAAAGAATATTTTTTATATTTGGCATACTAAGTTTAAAAACGGTGAGAATTAATTTAAAAATCAGATTCTTTTTAGTCTGATTTATAAATAAAAAAATAAACATTTTTAAACAAATTTAAATAATTTATTTTTAATTGTTTAAAAAAAATTTTAATTTTTGTGTGAATTCTAATTTTTAGCCTTCTAATCAAATTCCCAGTATTTATTAGCAGTGAAAATGAGGTAGGCGATGCATGTATCTATACCAACTACCAAGTAATTAAGATTTGATTATTTTCCTTCCTTGTATCGCTCTAAACACTGAAAGGTCCGGGCAGCCAGCATGCGCAGTCAAATGTTAATTTAATTTCTAGCTATAACGATATTTTTAAAATTTGTAATCAATAATATGGTTTATTGGTAGTAATAATAATTTGAAATATTTTATGTTAACTCCAAAATTGATTCTACTCAAACTTGGAAAGTAGATATCCTCAATTCAAAAATATACTTAGTTATGTTAAATCTTAAATGTATTCTTTTGTCATTAACTCAGTATTCTTGTGAGATTCAGACTATGAATATCTTATCAATTATGAAAATATACATCTAGCACAATCATGTCAATTGACGAATGGATCTATTTTCAATTAACTAGGTTATTTAAAAAGAATTTTACTTACCAGAACACTGATAAACTAAAATATCTCTTGTTCTCCAAAAAGTATAATATGTAAATATATTTAAAAAAATAATTATTAAATATGTATTAAAATAAATTATCAAAATAAATTATTAATATAAAATATTTATTAATATACAAAATACATATTAAACATAAATTAAATTATATATATTTATATAAAAATACATCACGATT
>NC_029779.3:32542918-32560974 GCF_000817695.3 Arachis duranensis
TATGTATAAATATATATAATTTAATTTATTTTTAATATATATTTTATATTTTAATATATATTTTATATTTATAATTAATTTTGATAACTAATTTTAGTATACACATAGGATAGTTAAATAAAAAATATTATGAAATTAAAAATAAGTAAAATCATAAAAAAAACCATAATATTTTGTCTAAAATCATACTTAGATATATATATACTAAAATTAACTATCAATATAAAATATACATTAAAATATAAAATATATATTTAAAATATATAATAACTAATTTAATAATTACATTTTAGTGTAACATTTTTATTTCTTCCAAACCATATATATGTTTTCTGTTTTAATTAGTGGTTGTTTCTTCACAAATTGTTATTCGTTCTAACAAATAAACAAATATATCTTCAATAGCCATCACTTTTGAGGGTCTCATTGCATTGGCCTTTTGTTTTATGGTTGAGATGATTATTAAGGTCACAAGAGGTTCATTGTCGTTACACATTAACAACTTATATTAATTTATAGCGTTTGCTAATTTCATGCATGACTAATTATAGTAGGAAAAGAAAATATGAACATAAAAATAAAACGTTAACTAATTATTTAATTCAAAAGAATCAAGTAATTAATAATAAGCAACTCATTGGATATCACATATCAAAGAAAAAAATAATGGAAGTGTCAAGGTCACTTGTGGTTATGTTCTTTAGTGCCATCATCATGGTTGGGTCTCTTCTTCCAAACAATATTGAGGCACGAACGTCTTTTATCACATATGGAGTATTGAAAAGGAATATTGCCCCCGGATGCAGCCCTAAAAATCCCTCCAGCTGCCGTGCGTTGGCACCAGCAAATCCATATACTGATGCCACAACAAATAAATCACTTACATAATCAATCGTATATAGTTTGTGGTATAGTTTATTAGTGTCACCATTGTTATGTAATGTTTGTAGATTTAGAAGTGGAATGTTTAGAAACATATAATATGTTTTATCATTGATTATGAAAAAATATTTATTCTGAAATAAACATTTAATTTGGGTGCAATAGTAAAATCCAAACACGACGTATCATATTTTACATGTTAGGATTGGATATTTCTGTGGGTATCATTGTTATGTTCATTCACTCTCTTAGGGTCAAAATGCGTCAAATTCATAATGGGTAGGTTCACCCAATTAAATTAATAGATTTTGCTTCTACGTCGATTTAAATTTTGGATTGAATAGACTGAGAATTAATCCAAAAAAAAAAGCTGAGTTAAACGAACAATTTATTTATTTATTTTGCATTTTTTAAAAAACAAAATAGAACTTTTACTAATATTTTTTATAATTCGATTGTAAAATTCGATTTATTGAATAACAAATACAATTTGTTTAAGATTATTTTATCTAAAAGTAATTTTTTTGTTAAAATATTTAAAAAAAATAAAGAGTTAATAGACCAATCTATTTATCCATTAAATTAACTATAAATGGTCCAAAATCAAAATTATAATCTATAAATAAAATAAACTTAAATAAAATATTCTATTTAACCCACCAATTTAAATAAATCAACATCCGTTTTCACAGGTCTAATTAGCCTAGCACTCTATCTCTCCCTCTTTGGTTTTCCATGTCTTTATCCAACTTTTAATTCTTGGAAATTGGAATTTAACTGTGAATTTGGCCAATATTTCAAGGAGTACAAGGTTAATGTCCTTATCCCTCACCCTGTGGTTACAATCACGAAACTAAACATGTATTTCAGTACTCCAACATAATATGAAATTTTAGTATTTTTAATTATATATAATTTTGGCATTTTGTAACTTAAAAAAAAGAAAAATATCAAAATTTTGTTTAATTACAATTTTTTTATTTTATTTTTAAGTTGATATTAAATTATTATAAAATTATAACAAAAATAAAAAAACTAAAAAGATAAAAAAATAATTTTTTTACATTAATTTTAAAAACTAAAATACCTGTTAATATTAAATTTATTCAATTTTAATTAAAAAATAAAATAATTTTGTTTAACTAAGTGGGAGCAATGGACAATTTGTCATCACAATTGAGGAGGATAACTAGGATAGGACTTCTAGTTCTCATATCTTGCCAAGAGCTTTGCTAGTTGTTAATTTATTTTCTTTGCCATTTATATTTCTTGTCTAAAATCTTAAAAATCCCAAATATAACTCACAACCAATAACAAGACACTTCATTACAATTCCTAGGGAGAACGACCCGAGGTCCAATACTTCGGTTTATAAATTTTAGGGGTTTGTACTAGTGACAAACAACTTTTTGTATGAAAGGATTATTGTTTGGTTTAGAAACTATACTTTACAACGAAATTTCATTAGTGAAATTCTAAACCGTCAAAAATCTAATCATCAAGTACTTTGCTGAATTAACAAAATTTCGAGTGAAGCAGCTAAAGGCTCAACTCAAGGCCATCAAGAAACAAGGTCAAAGCCCCACTGGTTATGTTTTCAAAATAAAAAATATTGCTGATTCATTAGCTGCACTAGAATTTCCTTTAACCACATAAGAACACAAAGAAGCTCTTTTTGAAGGATTGAGTGAAGAATATCAAATGATTCTCACTACAGTCAATACAAAACCAGAATCAGTCTTGCTAAGCAGTAAAAAAATACAGAGTCTGTAATATAAAAAGAGTTAGGGTTTACCTTGTTAAAATTCTGTTGAACCTGTTTAGTATAAGTAGTAGCCTTACCTCTTATTTTGGTGGGTTAGTTGAGATTTGTAATTCACTTCCTCAAAGTATTGAGTGCACTCAAAGTTAATAGTTGATTAGTTTTTTTCTGGTGAAGAAAAATTCTTCTTCTATGTACACGTTTCAACTTTATGGTCTTTTGTTCTCGATTCTTCTTTCTTCTCTCAAACAATCTCATTTGAGTTTCTATACATACGACAATATTCACTATTAATTATGGTCCTTTAATAATATAGAAATTCTCTCTTTTTGTGAGTTGGTAAAAAAAATATAATTTACAAATTTAAACATTTCTTAAAACAAATACTTCATGTATAAAATTTAAATTGCTAAATTAATTTTTATTATAATTATTATCATAAAATTAGTATGATGGTTAATTTTTTTCGTTCATAATTTTTTTATTATTTTTGTTGTGAAAAGTTTAATTATTTTAATAATTAATTATTTTTTAAAAAAGATAATTGAATAATACAGAAAAATCTTATTAAGAGTAATTTATTTATATATGATTAAAAAATAATTGAATAATTATATACGGTAAAAAATTAATATTATTAAAAAATAAAAAAAAATATTTTAAAATTAAAAATAAAGTTTATTTAAAAATAAAATAAAAAAATCATGGTTTTTTTTTCCAAAATTTATCTACGAGTAATTCTATAAATATTTTATGATGAATAAAAATATTAAACTCGTACTAAAATTTATTCTAATAAGATTTATTTTTATTCTACTAAACGTTAAATAAACTATTGAAATGAATTTTGTTTCCTCCATTAGAGAAGAATGATAAACTTTCATACTTCTATTATGTTATGGCAATAATTTGGCCTGTTAATTTTTAATAATAATAATAATAATAATAATAATAATAATAAACAAGTATATCACAGTAAAAAAAGGAAGCACGTCACCAAATAATTTATCATCCGAATTATATATGAATCAAATTGATAATATAAAGGCTAACACTACAAAAATCGATAACAAGGTTAGGGACTTACAAAACCTTAAAAGTCTTCTCTGAAGTTCAGCAAGTGTTAGCATTTAAAAAAGGGGGCTAAGATTCAACCCCCCTTCTCTTAGCCACTGAAAATTATCATATTATTATTATTATTACATTATATATATATATATATATATATGAGAAAAAAAGTCCAATTGTTTTAAAGTAAAATTTTTTTTAATATTTGATTAAATGTTCTTGTATTTAGTACTTTTTTTTAGCACTTCCTCTTAGTTAAAAATAGAATCATTATAATTTTTTAGTTATTATTGCTAGGAGTATTTACAGATGGGATATAGCTGAAATTTCGATCCAATCCGCACTAAACTTATTAGATCAAATTCGATATTCGCACTTTTTATGTTTGGATCAGATATTAAATATATCCATAAAATAAAAAATATTAAAAAATTTTATTTTTATAAAAAAGTCAATAATTTTTTTGTTTACTTTTTTAAACATATTTACTTCTATCTGATTAGAGTGTGGATCCGATTCGATCCAATCCGATCATTTTACAGATCAGATCATATCCTCAAATTACAGATCATATACGGATAAATACTGTGGATTTATATAGATATGATCTAATCTATGAACACCCCTAACTACTACTATAGGTTTATTGTTGCAAAAGAATGCTTCTTTTATTATAAACCATTATAGATCTTAATTACTATTAAAACAACTTAATTGTCAACAAAGAGATACTATTTATTGGTCTCTGAAATTATGTTCGTATTTCAATTCATAGTTGTAAAAACCGGACTGGATCGGCTGGTTCGACCGAAAAACTAGTGAACCGAACTAGAACTGAACCCTAGTCCGATTCGGTTTATTCTTTGGACCGTTTAAGAAATAAAACCGATCTGAATCGATAAGAACCGGTCTAACCGAACTGGTCTGCTTGAAAAATATTTTAAAATGTCTCCACAAAGTCTCGAACCAAGAACCTTGGAGCAAAAACAACCTCTACTTGCCACAGTCCGATTCGGTTTATTCTTTGGACCGTTTAAGAAATAAAACCGATCTGAATCGATAAGAACCGGTCTAACCGAACTGGTCTGCTTGAAAAATATTTTAAAATGTCTCCACAAAGTCTCGAACCAAGAACCTTGGAGCAAAAACAACCTCTACTTGCCACAGTCCGATTCGGTTTATTCTTTGGACCGTTTAAGAAATAAAACCGATCTGAATCGATAAGAACCGGTCTAACCGAACTGGTCTGCTTGAAAAATATTTTAAAATGTCTCCACAAAGTCTCGAACCAAGAACCTTGGAGCAAAAACAACCTCTACTTGCCACAGTCCGATTCGGTTTATTCTTTGGACCGTTTAAGAAATAAAACCGATCTGAATCGATAAGAACCGGTCTAACCGAACTGGTCTGCTTGAAAAATATTTTAAAATGTCTCCACAAAGTCTCGAACCAAGAACCTTGGAGCAAAAACAACCTCTACTTGCCACAGTCCGATTCGGTTTATTCTTTGGACCGTTTAAGAAATAAAACCGATCTGAATCGATAAGAACCGGTCTAACCGAACTGGTCTGCTTGAAAAATATTTTAAAATGTCTCCACAAAGTCTCGAACCAAGAACCTTGGAGCAAAAACAACCTCTACTTGCCACAGTCCGATTCGGTTTATTCTTTGGACCGTTTAAGAAATAAAACCGATCTGAATCGATAAGAACCGGTCTAACCGAACTGGTCTGCTTGAAAAATATTTTAAAATGTCTCCACAAAGTCTCGAACCAAGAACCTTGGAGCAAAAACAACCTCTACTTGCCACAGTCCGATTCGGTTTATTCTTTGGACCGTTTAAGAAATAAAACCGATCTGAATCGATAAGAACCGGTCTAACCGAACTGGTCTGCTTGAAAAATATTTTAAAATGTCTCCACAAAGTCTCGAACCAAGAACCTTGGAGCAAAAACAACCTCTACTTGCCACAGTCCGATTCGGTTTATTCTTTGGACCGTTTAAGAAATAAAACCGATCTGAATCGATAAGAACCGGTCTAACCGAACTGGTCTGCTTGAAAAATATTTTAAAATGTCTCCACAAAGTCTCGAACCAAGAACCTTGGAGCAAAAACAACCTCTACTTGCCACAGTCCGATTCGGTTTATTCTTTGGACCGTTTAAGAAATAAAACCGATCTGAATCGATAAGAACCGGTCTAACCGAACTGGTCTGCTTGAAAAATATTTTAAAATGTCTCCACAAAGTCTCGAACCAAGAACCTTGGAGCAAAAACAACCTCTACTTGCCACAGTCCGATTCGGTTTATTCTTTGGACCGTTTAAGAAATAAAACCGATCTGAATCGATAAGAACCGGTCTAACCGAACTGGTCTGCTTGAAAAATATTTTAAAATGTCTCCACAAAGTCTCGAACCAAGAACCTTGGAGCAAAAACAACCTCTACTTGCCACAGTCCGATTCGGTTTATTCTTTGGACCGTTTAAGAAATAAAACCGATCTGAATCGATAAGAACCGGTCTAACCGAACTGGTCTGCTTGAAAAATATTTTAAAATGTCTCCACAAAGTCTCGAACCAAGAACCTTGGAGCAAAAACAACCTCTACTTGCCACAGTCCGATTCGGTTTATTCTTTGGACCGTTTAAGAAATAAAACCGATCTGAATCGATAAGAACCGGTCTAACCGAACTGGTCTGCTTGAAAAATATTTTAAAATGTCTCCACAAAGTCTCGAACCAAGAACCTTGGAGCAAAAACAACCTCTACTTGCCACAGTCCGATTCGGTTTATTCTTTGGACCGTTTAAGAAATAAAACCGATCTGAATCGATAAGAACCGGTCTAACCGAACTGGTCTGCTTGAAAAATATTTTAAAATGTCTCCACAAAGTCTCGAACCAAGAACCTTGGAGCAAAAACAACCTCTACTTGCCACAGTCCGATTCGGTTTATTCTTTGGACCGTTTAAGAAATAAAACCGATCTGAATCGATAAGAACCGGTCTAACCGAACTGGTCTGCTTGAAAAATATTTTAAAATGTCTCCACAAAGTCTCGAACCAAGAACCTTGGAGCAAAAACAACCTCTACTTGCCACAGTCCGATTCGGTTTATTCTTTGGACCGTTTAAGAAATAAAACCGATCTGAATCGATAAGAACCGGTCTAACCGAACTGGTCTGCTTGAAAAATATTTTAAAATGTCTCCACAAAGTCTCGAACCAAGAACCTTGGAGCAAAAACAACCTCTACTTGCCACAGTCCGATTCGGTTTATTCTTTGGACCGTTTAAGAAATAAAACCGATCTGAATCGATAAGAACCGGTCTAACCGAACTGGTCTGCTTGAAAAATATTTTAAAATGTCTCCACAAAGTCTCGAACCAAGAACCTTGGAGCAAAAACAACCTCTACTTGCCACAGTCCGATTCGGTTTATTCTTTGGACCGTTTAAGAAATAAAACCGATCTGAATCGATAAGAACCGGTCTAACCGAACTGGTCTGCTTGAAAAATATTTTAAAATGTCTCCACAAAGTCTCGAACCAAGAACCTTGGAGCAAAAACAACCTCTACTTGCCACAGTCCGATTCGGTTTATTCTTTGGACCGTTTAAGAAATAAAACCGATCTGAATCGATAAGAACCGGTCTAACCGAACTGGTCTGCTTGAAAAATATTTTAAAATGTCTCCACAAAGTCTCGAACCAAGAACCTTGGAGCAAAAACAACCTCTACTTGCCACAGTCCGATTCGGTTTATTCTTTGGACCGTTTAAGAAATAAAACCGATCTGAATCGATAAGAACCGGTCTAACCGAACTGGTCTGCTTGAAAAATATTTTAAAATGTCTCCACAAAGTCTCGAACCAAGAACCTTGGAGCAAAAACAACCTCTACTTGCCACAGTCCGATTCGGTTTATTCTTTGGACCGTTTAAGAAATAAAACCGATCTGAATCGATAAGAACCGGTCTAACCGAACTGGTCTGCTTGAAAAATATTTTAAAATGTCTCCACAAAGTCTCGAACCAAGAACCTTGGAGCAAAAACAACCTCTACTTGCCACAGTCCGATTCGGTTTATTCTTTGGACCGTTTAAGAAATAAAACCGATCTGAATCGATAAGAACCGGTCTAACCGAACTGGTCTGCTTGAAAAATATTTTAAAATGTCTCCACAAAGTCTCGAACCAAGAACCTTGGAGCAAAAACAACCTCTACTTGCCACAGTCCGATTCGGTTTATTCTTTGGACCGTTTAAGAAATAAAACCGATCTGAATCGATAAGAACCGGTCTAACCGAACTGGTCTGCTTGAAAAATATTTTAAAATGTCTCCACAAAGTCTCGAACCAAGAACCTTGGAGCAAAAACAACCTCTACTTGCCACAGTCCGATTCGGTTTATTCTTTGGACCGTTTAAGAAATAAAACCGATCTGAATCGATAAGAACCGGTCTAACCGAACTGGTCTGCTTGAAAAATATTTTAAAATGTCTCCACAAAGTCTCGAACCAAGAACCTTGGAGCAAAAACAACCTCTACTTGCCACAGTCCGATTCGGTTTATTCTTTGGACCGTTTAAGAAATAAAACCGATCTGAATCGATAAGAACCGGTCTAACCGAACTGGTCTGCTTGAAAAATATTTTAAAATGTCTCCACAAAGTCTCGAACCAAGAACCTTGGAGCAAAAACAACCTCTACTTGCCACAGTCCGATTCGGTTTATTCTTTGGACCGTTTAAGAAATAAAACCGATCTGAATCGATAAGAACCGGTCTAACCGAACTGGTCTGCTTGAAAAATATTTTAAAATGTCTCCACAAAGTCTCGAACCAAGAACCTTGGAGCAAAAACAACCTCTACTTGCCACAGTCCGATTCGGTTTATTCTTTGGACCGTTTAAGAAATAAAACCGATCTGAATCGATAAGAACCGGTCTAACCGAACTGGTCTGCTTGAAAAATATTTTAAAATGTCTCCACAAAGTCTCGAACCAAGAACCTTGGAGCAAAAACAACCTCTACTTGCCACAGTCCGATTCGGTTTATTCTTTGGACCGTTTAAGAAATAAAACCGATCTGAATCGATAAGAACCGGTCTAACCGAACTGGTCTGCTTGAAAAATATTTTAAAATGTCTCCACAAAGTCTCGAACCAAGAACCTTGGAGCAAAAACAACCTCTACTTGCCACAGTCCGATTCGGTTTATTCTTTGGACCGTTTAAGAAATAAAACCGATCTGAATCGATAAGAACCGGTCTAACCGAACTGGTCTGCTTGAAAAATATTTTAAAATGTCTCCACAAAGTCTCGAACCAAGAACCTTGGAGCAAAAACAACCTCTACTTGCCACAGTCCGATTCGGTTTATTCTTTGGACCGTTTAAGAAATAAAACCGATCTGAATCGATAAGAACCGGTCTAACCGAACTGGTCTGCTTGAAAAATATTTTAAAATGTCTCCACAAAGTCTCGAACCAAGAACCTTGGAGCAAAAACAACCTCTACTTGCCACAGTCCGATTCGGTTTATTCTTTGGACCGTTTAAGAAATAAAACCGATCTGAATCGATAAGAACCGGTCTAACCGAACTGGTCTGCTTGAAAAATATTTTAAAATGTCTCCACAAAGTCTCGAACCAAGAACCTTGGAGCAAAAACAACCTCTACTTGCCACAGTCCGATTCGGTTTATTCTTTGGACCGTTTAAGAAATAAAACCGATCTGAATCGATAAGAACCGGTCTAACCGAACTGGTCTGCTTGAAAAATATTTTAAAATGTCTCCACAAAGTCTCGAACCAAGAACCTTGGAGCAAAAACAACCTCTACTTGCCACAGTCCGATTCGGTTTATTCTTTGGACCGTTTAAGAAATAAAACCGATCTGAATCGATAAGAACCGGTCTAACCGAACTGGTCTGCTTGAAAAATATTTTAAAATGTCTCCACAAAGTCTCGAACCAAGAACCTTGGAGCAAAAACAACCTCTACTTGCCACAGTCCGATTCGGTTTATTCTTTGGACCGTTTAAGAAATAAAACCGATCTGAATCGATAAGAACCGGTCTAACCGAACTGGTCTGCTTGAAAAATATTTTAAAATGTCTCCACAAAGTCTCGAACCAAGAACCTTGGAGCAAAAACAACCTCTACTTGCCACAGTCCGATTCGGTTTATTCTTTGGACCGTTTAAGAAATAAAACCGATCTGAATCGATAAGAACCGGTCTAACCGAACTGGTCTGCTTGAAAAATATTTTAAAATGTCTCCACAAAGTCTCGAACCAAGAACCTTGGAGCAAAAACAACCTCTACTTGCCACAGTCCGATTCGGTTTATTCTTTGGACCGTTTAAGAAATAAAACCGATCTGAATCGATAAGAACCGGTCTAACCGAACTGGTCTGCTTGAAAAATATTTTAAAATGTCTCCACAAAGTCTCGAACCAAGAACCTTGGAGCAAAAACAACCTCTACTTGCCACAGTCCGATTCGGTTTATTCTTTGGACCGTTTAAGAAATAAAACCGATCTGAATCGATAAGAACCGGTCTAACCGAACTGGTCTGCTTGAAAAATATTTTAAAATGTCTCCACAAAGTCTCGAACCAAGAACCTTGGAGCAAAAACAACCTCTACTTGCCACAGTCCGATTCGGTTTATTCTTTGGACCGTTTAAGAAATAAAACCGATCTGAATCGATAAGAACCGGTCTAACCGAACTGGTCTGCTTGAAAAATATTTTAAAATGTCTCCACAAAGTCTCGAACCAAGAACCTTGGAGCAAAAACAACCTCTACTTGCCACAGTCCGATTCGGTTTATTCTTTGGACCGTTTAAGAAATAAAACCGATCTGAATCGATAAGAACCGGTCTAACCGAACTGGTCTGCTTGAAAAATATTTTAAAATGTCTCCACAAAGTCTCGAACCAAGAACCTTGGAGCAAAAACAACCTCTACTTGCCACAGTCCGATTCGGTTTATTCTTTGGACCGTTTAAGAAATAAAACCGATCTGAATCGATAAGAACCGGTCTAACCGAACTGGTCTGCTTGAAAAATATTTTAAAATGTCTCCACAAAGTCTCGAACCAAGAACCTTGGAGCAAAAACAACCTCTACTTGCCACAGTCCGATTCGGTTTATTCTTTGGACCGTTTAAGAAATAAAACCGATCTGAATCGATAAGAACCGGTCTAACCGAACTGGTCTGCTTGAAAAATATTTTAAAATGTCTCCACAAAGTCTCGAACCAAGAACCTTGGAGCAAAAACAACCTCTACTTGCCACAGTCCGATTCGGTTTATTCTTTGGACCGTTTAAGAAATAAAACCGATCTGAATCGATAAGAACCGGTCTAACCGAACTGGTCTGCTTGAAAAATATTTTAAAATGTCTCCACAAAGTCTCGAACCAAGAACCTTGGAGCAAAAACAACCTCTACTTGCCACAGTCCGATTCGGTTTATTCTTTGGACCGTTTAAGAAATAAAACCGATCTGAATCGATAAGAACCGGTCTAACCGAACTGGTCTGCTTGAAAAATATTTTAAAATGTCTCCACAAAGTCTCGAACCAAGAACCTTGGAGCAAAAACAACCTCTACTTGCCACAGTCCGATTCGGTTTATTCTTTGGACCGTTTAAGAAATAAAACCGATCTGAATCGATAAGAACCGGTCTAACCGAACTGGTCTGCTTGAAAAATATTTTAAAATGTCTCCACAAAGTCTCGAACCAAGAACCTTGGAGCAAAAACAACCTCTACTTGCCACAGTCCGATTCGGTTTATTCTTTGGACCGTTTAAGAAATAAAACCGATCTGAATCGATAAGAACCGGTCTAACCGAACTGGTCTGCTTGAAAAATATTTTAAAATGTCTCCACAAAGTCTCGAACCAAGAACCTTGGAGCAAAAACAACCTCTACTTGCCACAGTCCGATTCGGTTTATTCTTTGGACCGTTTAAGAAATAAAACCGATCTGAATCGATAAGAACCGGTCTAACCGAACTGGTCTGCTTGAAAAATATTTTAAAATGTCTCCACAAAGTCTCGAACCAAGAACCTTGGAGCAAAAACAACCTCTACTTGCCACAGTCCGATTCGGTTTATTCTTTGGACCGTTTAAGAAATAAAACCGATCTGAATCGATAAGAACCGGTCTAACCGAACTGGTCTGCTTGAAAAATATTTTAAAATGTCTCCACAAAGTCTCGAACCAAGAACCTTGGAGCAAAAACAACCTCTACTTGCCACAGTCCGATTCGGTTTATTCTTTGGACCGTTTAAGAAATAAAACCGATCTGAATCGATAAGAACCGGTCTAACCGAACTGGTCTGCTTGAAAAATATTTTAAAATGTCTCCACAAAGTCTCGAACCAAGAACCTTGGAGCAAAAACAACCTCTACTTGCCACAGTCCGATTCGGTTTATTCTTTGGACCGTTTAAGAAATAAAACCGATCTGAATCGATAAGAACCGGTCTAACCGAACTGGTCTGCTTGAAAAATATTTTAAAATGTCTCCACAAAGTCTCGAACCAAGAACCTTGGAGCAAAAACAACCTCTACTTGCCACAGTCCGATTCGGTTTATTCTTTGGACCGTTTAAGAAATAAAACCGATCTGAATCGATAAGAACCGGTCTAACCGAACTGGTCTGCTTGAAAAATATTTTAAAATGTCTCCACAAAGTCTCGAACCAAGAACCTTGGAGCAAAAACAACCTCTACTTGCCACAGTCCGATTCGGTTTATTCTTTGGACCGTTTAAGAAATAAAACCGATCTGAATCGATAAGAACCGGTCTAACCGAACTGGTCTGCTTGAAAAATATTTTAAAATGTCTCCACAAAGTCTCGAACCAAGAACCTTGGAGCAAAAACAACCTCTACTTGCCACAGTCCGATTCGGTTTATTCTTTGGACCGTTTAAGAAATAAAACCGATCTGAATCGATAAGAACCGGTCTAACCGAACTGGTCTGCTTGAAAAATATTTTAAAATGTCTCCACAAAGTCTCGAACCAAGAACCTTGGAGCAAAAACAACCTCTACTTGCCACAGTCCGATTCGGTTTATTCTTTGGACCGTTTAAGAAATAAAACCGATCTGAATCGATAAGAACCGGTCTAACCGAACTGGTCTGCTTGAAAAATATTTTAAAATGTCTCCACAAAGTCTCGAACCAAGAACCTTGGAGCAAAAACAACCTCTACTTGCCACAGTCCGATTCGGTTTATTCTTTGGACCGTTTAAGAAATAAAACCGATCTGAATCGATAAGAACCGGTCTAACCGAACTGGTCTGCTTGAAAAATATTTTAAAATGTCTCCACAAAGTCTCGAACCAAGAACCTTGGAGCAAAAACAACCTCTACTTGCCACAGTCCGATTCGGTTTATTCTTTGGACCGTTTAAGAAATAAAACCGATCTGAATCGATAAGAACCGGTCTAACCGAACTGGTCTGCTTGAAAAATATTTTAAAATGTCTCCACAAAGTCTCGAACCAAGAACCTTGGAGCAAAAACAACCTCTACTTGCCACAGTCCGATTCGGTTTATTCTTTGGACCGTTTAAGAAATAAAACCGATCTGAATCGATAAGAACCGGTCTAACCGAACTGGTCTGCTTGAAAAATATTTTAAAATGTCTCCACAAAGTCTCGAACCAAGAACCTTGGAGCAAAAACAACCTCTACTTGCCACAGTCCGATTCGGTTTATTCTTTGGACCGTTTAAGAAATAAAACCGATCTGAATCGATAAGAACCGGTCTAACCGAACTGGTCTGCTTGAAAAATATTTTAAAATGTCTCCACAAAGTCTCGAACCAAGAACCTTGGAGCAAAAACAACCTCTACTTGCCACAGTCCGATTCGGTTTATTCTTTGGACCGTTTAAGAAATAAAACCGATCTGAATCGATAAGAACCGGTCTAACCGAACTGGTCTGCTTGAAAAATATTTTAAAATGTCTCCACAAAGTCTCGAACCAAGAACCTTGGAGCAAAAACAACCTCTACTTGCCACAGTCCGATTCGGTTTATTCTTTGGACCGTTTAAGAAATAAAACCGATCTGAATCGATAAGAACCGGTCTAACCGAACTGGTCTGCTTGAAAAATATTTTAAAATGTCTCCACAAAGTCTCGAACCAAGAACCTTGGAGCAAAAACAACCTCTACTTGCCACAGTCCGATTCGGTTTATTCTTTGGACCGTTTAAGAAATAAAACCGATCTGAATCGATAAGAACCGGTCTAACCGAACTGGTCTGCTTGAAAAATATTTTAAAATGTCTCCACAAAGTCTCGAACCAAGAACCTTGGAGCAAAAACAACCTCTACTTGCCACAGTCCGATTCGGTTTATTCTTTGGACCGTTTAAGAAATAAAACCGATCTGAATCGATAAGAACCGGTCTAACCGAACTGGTCTGCTTGAAAAATATTTTAAAATGTCTCCACAAAGTCTCGAACCAAGAACCTTGGAGCAAAAACAACCTCTACTTGCCACAGTCCGATTCGGTTTATTCTTTGGACCGTTTAAGAAATAAAACCGATCTGAATCGATAAGAACCGGTCTAACCGAACTGGTCTGCTTGAAAAATATTTTAAAATGTCTCCACAAAGTCTCGAACCAAGAACCTTGGAGCAAAAACAACCTCTACTTGCCACAGTCCGATTCGGTTTATTCTTTGGACCGTTTAAGAAATAAAACCGATCTGAATCGATAAGAACCGGTCTAACCGAACTGGTCTGCTTGAAAAATATTTTAAAATGTCTCCACAAAGTCTCGAACCAAGAACCTTGGAGCAAAAACAACCTCTACTTGCCACAGTCCGATTCGGTTTATTCTTTGGACCGTTTAAGAAATAAAACCGATCTGAATCGATAAGAACCGGTCTAACCGAACTGGTCTGCTTGAAAAATATTTTAAAATGTCTCCACAAAGTCTCGAACCAAGAACCTTGGAGCAAAAACAACCTCTACTTGCCACAGTCCGATTCGGTTTATTCTTTGGACCGTTTAAGAAATAAAACCGATCTGAATCGATAAGAACCGGTCTAACCGAACTGGTCTGCTTGAAAAATATTTTAAAATGTCTCCACAAAGTCTCGAACCAAGAACCTTGGAGCAAAAACAACCTCTACTTGCCACAGTCCGATTCGGTTTATTCTTTGGACCGTTTAAGAAATAAAACCGATCTGAATCGATAAGAACCGGTCTAACCGAACTGGTCTGCTTGAAAAATATTTTAAAATGTCTCCACAAAGTCTCGAACCAAGAACCTTGGAGCAAAAACAACCTCTACTTGCCACAGTCCGATTCGGTTTATTCTTTGGACCGTTTAAGAAATAAAACCGATCTGAATCGATAAGAACCGGTCTAACCGAACTGGTCTGCTTGAAAAATATTTTAAAATGTCTCCACAAAGTCTCGAACCAAGAACCTTGGAGCAAAAACAACCTCTACTTGCCACAGTCCGATTCGGTTTATTCTTTGGACCGTTTAAGAAATAAAACCGATCTGAATCGATAAGAACCGGTCTAACCGAACTGGTCTGCTTGAAAAATATTTTAAAATGTCTCCACAAAGTCTCGAACCAAGAACCTTGGAGCAAAAACAACCTCTACTTGCCACAGTCCGATTCGGTTTATTCTTTGGACCGTTTAAGAAATAAAACCGATCTGAATCGATAAGAACCGGTCTAACCGAACTGGTCTGCTTGAAAAATATTTTAAAATGTCTCCACAAAGTCTCGAACCAAGAACCTTGGAGCAAAAACAACCTCTACTTGCCACAGTCCGATTCGGTTTATTCTTTGGACCGTTTAAGAAATAAAACCGATCTGAATCGATAAGAACCGGTCTAACCGAACTGGTCTGCTTGAAAAATATTTTAAAATGTCTCCACAAAGTCTCGAACCAAGAACCTTGGAGCAAAAACAACCTCTACTTGCCACAGTCCGATTCGGTTTATTCTTTGGACCGTTTAAGAAATAAAACCGATCTGAATCGATAAGAACCGGTCTAACCGAACTGGTCTGCTTGAAAAATATTTTAAAATGTCTCCACAAAGTCTCGAACCAAGAACCTTGGAGCAAAAACAACCTCTACTTGCCACAGTCCGATTCGGTTTATTCTTTGGACCGTTTAAGAAATAAAACCGATCTGAATCGATAAGAACCGGTCTAACCGAACTGGTCTGCTTGAAAAATATTTTAAAATGTCTCCACAAAGTCTCGAACCAAGAACCTTGGAGCAAAAACAACCTCTACTTGCCACAGTCCGATTCGGTTTATTCTTTGGACCGTTTAAGAAATAAAACCGATCTGAATCGATAAGAACCGGTCTAACCGAACTGGTCTGCTTGAAAAATATTTTAAAATGTCTCCACAAAGTCTCGAACCAAGAACCTTGGAGCAAAAACAACCTCTACTTGCCACAGTCCGATTCGGTTTATTCTTTGGACCGTTTAAGAAATAAAACCGATCTGAATCGATAAGAACCGGTCTAACCGAACTGGTCTGCTTGAAAAATATTTTAAAATGTCTCCACAAAGTCTCGAACCAAGAACCTTGGAGCAAAAACAACCTCTACTTGCCACAGTCCGATTCGGTTTATTCTTTGGACCGTTTAAGATTTTATTGCTAGTATTGTGATTAAGGTTATTTATTTTGATGTTAGTGTTAAAATCTACTGATATTATAGTTAGATGATAGGTTTTGTGAATTAATTATTTTTTTATTGTGTCAAAATAAGATACTATTGTAGTATTAAAATTTTATGATTTTTTTATATTAGTTATTTTTAGAAGTTGAGACTTGATTCTTCATAAAATATTAGTGAAGATATGTATTTCAAATTTTAATTTTAAGTTTTTAACGATTTTATATTTTATATTTACGTGAAACCAATTTTATCGATTCAACCAATGATTTATCGGTTGAACCAATAAACCAGTAAACCAGTAGCTTGACCGGTTCGATCACTGGTTCGATTCTAACAACTATGTTTCAATCTAATTTCAAAAATTTTGATTTAATCAATTTAGTCTCTCAACTTAATAGTTATGACTCATATTGGTTCCTAATCTTATTTTTGTCACTGTCTCACAAAATTGTTAACAACATGCTGAGATGGACTAACGACTACTACATTATACATTCTAGCGACTATTTGATGTGACAATTGAAATTTTTTTTACCTTATTTTTTTCAACTAAACACTTAAAACCCTAATATGAGTCACAGATACCTAAGTTAAAAAATCAAACTAAGTAAATTGAAACTTTAAAAATCAGATTAATGTTCGAATATAAGTTCAAAATAGAACTTTAACTTATGTAGTGATTAATTTAAATGAGAATCAAATAAATCAAAATTTAACATAATTTTTATCAATGTTTTCAAATTCAAAATTTCTATACCAAAATTAACTAGGATTTTTCTTTAAATTAAAAATTTAATGAAATAGTGACTTTAATTATCTTAACCAATGTCTTAATTAATTACTTTTATGTCTTAAAAAAACTGTATATGAGAAAAAAATAATTAATTTGTCTACTTTAATAAATAATTATTTTACTAAAATGAAAGAAACTATTTTTTTTAATTTTTTAAAAACTAATTAATATTATATATATTTTGTTACACTACATTTAGTTATAAAAATTTTATTTATTTCTAATGCTTATATTAAAAATAAAAAATTAAATTAGTGAATCTTAATCTATAATATAATAATAATATAGTAATTATTTTATATATTGTACGAATATAAATTAATTATTTTTTTATTTATAAAAATTTTAAGAGGCTGTCTTATATATGTTTGTATATATATATATATTGATGAATGTGATATATTTTTTTATGTAAATAATCAAAAAAATTTAATAGCTAATTTATTACATTTTTTGTTTTAGTCCAAATTAAATATTTTTTATTATTTTTGGAAAGAAAATCTTTTGAGGAATTTAATAATATGTGATGAGGAATACCGAATAAATTATACAGAAACCAATTAAAATACAAAATGAAAACATCTTTAGAAAAAGACGTTTTAGGCGTCTTTATCTGAGTGGCCTTAAAAAAAACTAATTTCTACCCGACCTGGATCTAACTTTATCTTTTTCCGTAGCTCCTATGTCTCTATTGTGACTTGCAGCGGCCGGAGTTCTCTCGTGATGTAATTTCTACGTCTTTTTCGATAAAATTTAACTCGCGATGACTTCCGACTATTGCAATAAATGATTGGTAAATTTTGTTTGGTCTGATATCGGCTTTCTCATTCTGCTCTATTGTACGACGCACGAACATGCTTAGTTCCTTGTGTTATTTGAGCATCTCTACT
>NC_029779.3:32561000-32617377 GCF_000817695.3 Arachis duranensis
CGACCTTCGAAATAATCCAAATATTAACGTCCTTTAATATGTGTATATAAATTCTTGCAGGACAATTTAAACCAACAGTCGAAATTATCTTCTCGGTCGGAGATATTTTTATTTTCATTTTCTCTCTCTGTTACATGTAATCAATTGATTCTTAATTTCGTTTCTCTTCTTATTTGTGCTCCGAACTCTTGTAGAAAACCCTGCAGCCTTCGCATAATCCTTGTAGAATTTTGCAACATCTTCAAAAGCGTTAAAAGTTATTCTGACATTGGGAACAAACTGCTCATCAACAACACAGAAAGACTGCAAAATACACCAAAAAATACCACCATATTAAAAACAAGCATATACTATAGAATGAAATAACAATCATAAAAAATAATAAAAACCAGACTCATGAATCATCATTTAGCAGAAATTAAAATAATTCAACTAAAAAAATAAGACAATTCACCCTCCGTCAGATGAAAAGTTATAAACTGTAAATATACCCAAACTTTTCTAAAATACACCCAAATATTTTTTATCTACACTCGAACGTCTGATATAAAATGAACAAAATTCATCAGAAACTAGTACATTATATTCAATTCAAACAAGGAACAATTAACAGCAAATTTCACGGGCAATGTTCACGCATTATTCAGCTACACAGTCATAAACTACTAACTGGATCAAATTCAGATTCAATAATTAACTGAAACTAAATCACACATAAGGAACTTCATTGGATTCAAATTCAAAGTAAAATCTCTTACCATTGAATGTTTTCTCTTTCATATTTTTTTGGGTCCCACCTATGAAATAAATATTGATAGATCATATAAACCCTCTAAAGTGAAATTCAAAATTTAGAGAATTCAAATCCATCATTCTAATAGCGTAGGTCAACCGATTGGGTAACACAACCAATCGACTAAATTGTGAAAACCCATTGCTTTGATGACTTCGATCATTGGGTAACACGAACAACTGATTGAATTAGAAAAAATCCACATGCCTTGCAAAATTCAATCGATTGTGTAGGAATTTCAATTGATTGAATTTTGGAAAACCCAGAAATTCAATCGATTGAATTTTCCAAAAACATGATTTGACCCACGTTTACGGATGTAACGGATCAAGGATAAAATTCTAATTGATTAGGATTGCCAAAATATTTATTATGATTAAAGGAAGATCTAATTCGTTATTGTTTTTATTTTTTATTATTAATAAACATGATATATGAATGATAAAATAATAATTTATAAAATAAAAAATAAATTTTATAATTAAATAATATATAAAGGATTAATTTGTAATTAAAATTAAATAAGGACTACTTATCAGTTATTTAAAAACTTATAAAATATGTTTTATTATGAAACTATTTAATGGTCCAAACGTTTTGAGACCATTGAACCATTAGACTTAAATTGATACCGACTCCTCAGAATTTGGTGACTTCAACTCCACCAACAACTACTTTTGAATCTTTTTTTGGATTACATCCATTATCTCAAGTTCTGGATCGAACCAATCCATTGACCCAAATAGTTCATGGTAGAAAATTGAGTTATTTGGGCCCCGGAGGGGTGACGGGGCGAACTGCTAGTTTTCAGATACGAGATATCCAGTACCTATTTGCATAATAATGTTTTAGTTGTTTTTTAATTAAATCTTGATTTTATCCTAAATATTTTTTTGGTGACTATTTGTCCTAAATATTTAAATTGTTTTATTTTTATCTTAATAAAAGAAATAAATATTTAAAAACTAAAATAAAATAAAATAAAATTTTAAAAGTAAAAATTTCGATGTTAAGATAAAGTTTGAACCTTTTTCAAATAAAAAATAGGGAAAATTATTTTAAAGGACGTTAAGAAGATTTAATTATTAAAAAGAATCTTTAATACTAAAATTAGTAAAAAAAATCGAATCTTTTTATAATATTTAAGAAGAAGAATCAAATCTTTTTATAAGGAGATAAATATATCCTTAATTATTTTTTATAATCTTTAATATATGCTGTTTGATTCTCAACGCTATATAAATATGTATGAATATTCACTTGAGATTAATTAGTTAATTAATTTAAAAAAAGCTACTCTAAAAGATCGTTAGGGAGATTTAATTATTAAAATATTAATTCTTAACTATTTATTTATTTATTTTTTATAATTTTTATATTAACCATTTTTATTTTTTCTAAAATTTTAGTAATTTTTATTATTTATTTATTTATTTTTTACTTTTATGATCTTTTGTCTTTTTTCTCGTTAGCTAAAGATCACAAAAACAAATAAATAAATAAAAATAAATAAATAATTAATAAAAAATAATCAAATAATAAATATCTACCGTTCAATTATTAGCAAAAGTATAAATGGATATTCAAATATCTTAATATTTTTTTATTAATTTTGTCCGAAATTGTTTCATGTATACGCTGTTGTTGTGCACAGTGCACCTATATATAAATATGCTTAATATGTGCAAGATTCACCTGAAACAAAAATTGAAGCATTACTACCTCTAAGATTACATTGTCTAAATGACTCTTAGATGACTTGTTCACTCAACTTGTCATGTTTTGGGTACTACCCTATTGACAAAACTGCTGAAAAAGGATTGATCCAACAAGAGTATCCTACTACTTGTTTAGAGTTTCAAATGCCTCTTTACTATCCAAGCTACATCATGGAGGAGTGGAAGAAGCTCAGCAGTATGGGCTAAGCTTCAAGAGCACCCTTCATGACAAGAGGATTTTTTAAAAAAAAATTTATCTCTTTATTATAAAAAAATTTGATCCTTCTTACTAGTTTTGGTATTAAAGATGTTTTTAGTAATTAAATCTTTCTAATGATCTTTTAGAATAATTTTCCCTAAAAAATATTATGTAAATACCAAAAACAATATAATTTACCCAAAAAAAAAAAGTAGAGCAACTGAGAGGGTGAAAGAAACTACTAAAGCCCACATAAGAGGCCCAACCTCAATGTAGGCTTTGTTGATTTAAACTTAAGTGTGTTTTTTTTTTCCAAAAAAAGGTGTTTTATCTGTAGATCTCAACCCCTCTATATATCTCTAAAAAAATTTCTTTTATGCTAGGAGAAAGCTGCCACAATCCAGTCCTACAAAAAAATAAAAAATAGAAAACTGCCATGATGATTGGCTATTTTTAGGAGAGTGCAAAAAGCTCATTAGATTATAAGATTATTAATTATTATTATAAAATTACTTATATCAAATTTCAGATTGAGAGAAAAAATACATAAATAATTATATATCCAAAATTATAGTTTCAAACCATAGCTTCAGATTTAAGAAATTATAAATTAATTGTTTTTATATTAAATAAAATCATAAAATATTATAAAAGCGTGTAATTCATAAAAAGCTTGTAAATTTCTATGAAGTTTACCATATAAGATAATTTCAATCTAAAATCTTTAGTATTAAACTTTAGAAAATGTAAAAATATTTTTTTTAATCACACATCTGACATAAATTACTTTGTGTTTTTAGGATTATATTCTGATTTTTTTAAGTTAATATTTTTAATTTTGTCACGTATGATCAATATAATTTTGGAATCAAAATGTGAAGGTTATATTTATATTAATTTCAAAGTTACTAATATAAAAGTAATTTTGATGTGCCTTAAGCAAAAATTCAAATATAAAGATATTTTCAGTTTTTTGTTCATCACTCAACAATAAACAATAATCATGCATGATACCGTACCCGATACTTAATGAAAATAATCTTTTCTGCAAAAAACGAAAACAGGAACAGATAACAATATATGCACAATCGAATTGCAAACCTCAATTATTTGGAGTCTTTAATTGAAAAACATTGCAATCTACGTTAGTTGAAGATACCCGATACTTAATGCCAAAAAAAACCCCCTAATATTTTAGTAGTTATTATTAGTTAATAAACAGAAACAAACATGTTCAGTTGGGGCTTTTAAAATTTTTATTGCTTTGATATCGTAACCATCTGTTGGCAACTTGGCATGTTACATGCTAGAAAGGTCCATATATAATACCCAGAAACTATATATATATATAATTTGGTTAACACTATTCTTTTGGTTGCATGTACTAATACAACACACTGACCCTGACCATACATATTTATTACTAATCCCTTAGCTATAATTTGGTCCCGTTATACCTATAAAACGAAATCTGAATAAAACTAAATAAATATATAATACATGTCAAATTAAAAAGAACTAGTCTTTTCTCTTAACGAATTTATTCGCATAAAGTTAAATACCACTCAGGAACAATTACTATAAAATCTGGCTAATATTCTAAACGGTTCTATGAATACGAGTAACCACTTATAACATAACTTTATATAAAAAAATTTAAACAGAAAGTAGGTATTTTATTTATTTTGAATTGCAATATATTCATTTCACTCTCTTTTAAATTTGAGTATTGGAATATCTTTGCCTTTTGCATGTGCTCATTACTATCATTCTTAAGAAACTGACATATATCTCATCCAACCCAAAAAAAAAAAACGAATTTAAGCATTGATCAGGATGAACTATACCTTGAAACCAACTATCTACGCAAGAACATTTGGTGTCCGTCATGGGGCCGAAGTTTGAACTAACCCTACTACCACATTTTCACCTCGTTTTTACATAGTATATGGCAGAAACCCTCCTCCTCCCACCCACGCCAAACTGTTGGCCATCAATGAATCTCTATGAGCAGAAAATCAACGGATGATCAATATGTTGCATCATAGGCAAAACAACTGAAGCAAGGGGAAAGAGCACAAGAATCTTGAAAACAAAGATGAAGAAGATGTTCATTCGTTAGAAACTAAGCCCGTAGTGACAACCACCACAAAGCAAACAGTAAATAGGACCAATCCGTTTTCAAAAGACATCATGGACTTTCAGATGCCCAAAAACTTCACCCTGTCGATAACGTTGAAACTTTATGACGGAATTCGCGACCCTAACATACGTGTCACCAAATTCCATATGATGATGTTCATGAACGGTGCATCTGACCCAATACTCTATCATACACTTTCTACCTTTTTGGATGATACTGCGTTGATTTGGTTTTCTAACTTGCCTGCAGGATCTATATCAAGTTTTGATGAGGTGGACGACCTTTTTGTCAACAACTTTACTGCGTCAAAGATCTATATGCACGACTCAGACTATCTAAGTACCATGAAATAAGGACAACATAAAAGTCTCAAAGACTACATGACAAGGTTCGCAAAAGCAACCATGGAAATACCTAACCTCAATCCAGAGGTCCATTTACATGCATTAAAAAGAGGACTACGCCCATAAAAGTTCTAGAAAACCATAGCGGTGACTAAACCGAAGATATTAGCCGAATTTAGAGAAAAAGCAACAAGTCAAATTGAAATAGAAGAGCTCCGACAAATTCGAAAGGCTAAGAGGCCTAATCCTAGCAAAGAAGAACACAAACGAAACAAATACCTGGGTAATAAGACAGACCAAAAACCATTCAAATTTATACAAAATTCGACACATACATCTCTTTCAACACCAAGAGAAAGGACATCATTAAGGACATCCTATATTCCAAACTAATCAAACCACCAAACAAAGCCTGGACATATCAAGATCAATAATATTTTGACAAATTCAAATATTGTACCTTTCTTAAAAAATATGGATACACTACAGACGACTGTGTTATAGCAAAGGATCTTCTCTCGAAACTAGCTCGACAAGGTCTGCAAGACAAATACATTGACGGCCGAGGACAATGATAAAATGCAGAAGACCTTGGCCAATACTCCAAATCAAATGCAATTACAGAGATAAAGGAAAAAAGATAGACAAAAAATCTAACCAACATCGTAGAGTTATTAACTGTATTTCTGGCAGTTTCGCAAGTGGAGGATATAACAACTCGACTAGAAAGAGGTCCTATAGGACCATGATGCTAGTTACCGGCTGTGAGCCGACTTCTACCACCAACATGGACATCCTAGGCATCACATTCAGACTACAAAGAAATAGATAAGAACCTAGACGACCTTGTAGTTATATCACTTCAAGTTAGTGAGCCATTGGTGAAAAAAGTCTTTATGGACCCAGGCAGCAGCGTTAATGTACTGTTTTATTCCACATACCAAAAAATGAAACTAAGTGACAAAGCTCTACAACCATCTACAGAAAAATCGGTAGATTTTTCAGGTGAGTGCGTTCTAATCCGATGTTATATATGGTTACAAACAACACTAGGCAATTATCCTGATTATAAAAATCTAGATATTCAATATTTGGTCGTGGACTGCAAAAGCTCATATAATATCTTTCTAGGCAGACATTCTTTAAATACTTTTAGTATTATTGTTTCCACTATATATTTGTTTGTTAAGTTTTTTTCATAGGATAACAAAATTGTCACCATCCACGCTGACCATAAAGAGGCTAGACTATGCTATAACACAAGCCTTAAGGCAAATCCTTCAAGACAAGCCGACCAACAGTACATACAAGCAATCTATAACTCGGACAGTCTACCTGCTTTAGCAAACTTGGACCCTCGGAGAAACCTGCAAGACCAACCTATGTCTATGGACACCTTAACAAAAATAAAATTGGAAAACAACGAAGACAAATATACCTACATTGGAGATGCATTACAAAGACAAGAGAAGGAACAACTTATCATATTGCTATAACAAAATATCAACCTATTCGCTTGGACCCCAGCAGACATACCAGACATTGATCCAAATGTTATCTGCCACAGACTTACAATCAACCTAGAATTCCGACCTATAGCCCAGAAGAAGCGCCACCTCGGCACAAACAAAAGGAAGTTTTCTTAAAAGAAACCCTAAAACTACTCAATGTTGGATTCATAAAGGAACTCAGATTCACAAGTTGGTTAATAAAAATAGTCATGGTAAAAAACACAACGGTAAGTGAAGGATGTACGCGAATTATACTGATCTCAAAAAGGCATGTTCAAAGAATGCATATCCTCTATCTTGTATTGAAAAATTAGTTGATATTTCATTTGGTTTACAAGTTTAAGTTTTATGAATGCTTATACTGGCTACAACAAGTACTTATGACTGACCAAGATAAGACCGCTTTTATTATTGGCTATGGTAATTTTTGCTATAAGATTATGCCATTTGGACTAAAAAATGAAGGTGCAACATACCAAAAGGCTAATGGACAAAATTTTTGCCAACCAAATTGGACGAAATATAGTACATGTAGACAATATAGTAGCAAAGACCAAGTCCAATAGCAATCATATCAACGACCTAAAGAAAATCTTTCAACAACTCTGACTATACAATATGAAACTAAACCCAAAAAATGTGTTTTTGGAGTCCATATGCTAACCTGCCGAGGTATAGAAGCCAATTCAAAAAATACTAGGTCATACTAAAAATGAGAAGTCCTAAATTCATCAAAGAAGTCAAACAACTCATTGACCATTTAGCAGCACTGTCATGTTTTCTACCTCAAATCGCACACGCTTCACACCATTTTTTTAAAACATTAAGAAAGCAAAATAAATTCATATGGTCAGAATAATGCGAACAGGCATTTACTGAGCTAAAAGCCATATTATCCTCACCACCCATATTTTAGAAACCAGAGCATGGTAAAGCACTCTACTTGTATTTATCCGTTACTAATCATGCCATTAGCTCTATCTTGGTGATAGAAACAGGTAACTAATAACAATCAGTATACTTTGTCAGCAAATCTCTTTAAAATGCTAAATTAAGATACTCAAAGCTAAAAAAAATTAGCCCTAACTCTTGTCACAACAATAAGATATCTAAGACACTGTTTTCAAAGCCACATTATCATAATACGAATAGAACACCCACTAAGACAAATCCTGATACGACCTAAATTAGCTGAAAGGTTAATTAAATAGTCCATAGAGCTCTCAGAGTATGACATCCAATACCAAGCACGATGAGCCATCGAATCTCAAACACTGGTCGACTTCATAGCAAAATTCACACTTGATGAGCCCTCCTCAAATGATGAGATATAAATGTTATACGTCGATGGAGTTTCAAACATGCAAGATTTCGGAGCTAGCATCTTATTCAAAAATAGCAAAAGAACAATTATAGAACAATCCCTACAATTCATTTTCTACGCCAGCAATAACCAAATAGAATATGAAATATTTATAGTCGGCCTAAAATTAGCTTATACCCTTAGAATAATATCCCTCATTATCAAATGTGACTCCTTACTAAACGTATAACAAGTAATAAGTAATTTTTAAGAGACATTCTATTAAAAACATATATTTCAATTATCAACAATCTTACTTCTTGTTTTTTATAATTTAAAATATCTCACATACTTTAAAAACAAAATTATTGAACTGATATTTTATCAAAACTTGCAACTATTAGAAACTTAATTCATCAGCTAAGTTTGTCATAATTAACACGGGATGAATCCAGTGTTACATTAACAAATGTTTTTAATCTTTTGAATTTCTTAACAATCTTCTAACTTTGAAGCTTACTTAAAGAAGATAAATATCTATTATTATTATTTTTTAATATATGATGTTTTTTTTTCGTTTCATAACATTGAAGCTTATTTAAGGGTGATAATACTTTTTTAGCTAGAATATCATTTGAAAAACTTAAATAAATAAATTTTAAAATTTTTAATCATGATACGTGAATCAGTAACTAAATTAGATATTTTTTATTATAATATATATTTAAATATAAAAACAAAATATATAAAATAATATATTTATTTATTTACAAATATATAATAATTTAGTGAGTGACACATAATAATTTTAAATATTTTTAGTTTAATGCACGTGACAACATGCATATATTTTCTTTTTCGTAAATATTATCCAAATTACAAAAAATCTTATTGAAGTTATAAATTTCATATATTTAATTTAAAAACTAAAGCAAGTATCAATCTTAGACAACTCCAAAAGATGCCAAGATAATATTTCTTTACTTTAATTATCTTGGCATGTATATCTATATATAATAATAAAAATATAATAAAAATCTGACTCCTAATTATTGTTATATTATTATCTACGATGTAAAAATATTAATATAAACATAAAATACGATATGATATAAAACACATAAATACATAAAATTTAAATTTTTATAAAATACAAAAATATATTATATATAAAAGATTAAAATTTATTTAAAGATCTGTCGCTATAGTACTTATTGTTAACTCATGGTTAGCTTATTGTTGGTACTTGATAGATTATTAGGTAAGAGCTTCCAATCGCAGCCATAATAATAAGAGTTTCAAGTTTCAACTGAAAAATTCAAATAAAAAATGAAGAGCTACTGCTAATTATTTATTTGTTACTATTATTTTATTTAGAGCTGAATGGAGCTACTTACTTCATGAAGCCTGATTAACCTATAATCTAGTTTTCTCTCTCCTCTCTCTTACAGGGCAAAGAGGGAGAAGGAGAAGGAGAAAGAGAAAGAGCCATTGCGACTTCCGTTTACCAAAAAACACAAGGACACTCTGAAATTGTCAACAAACCTTTGCTAACAAATAAACACAAAAGAAAATCGCTGTTCCAAATCCAACATCATAATTGTGCTCTTCTCTCTCTCTTTTTTTTTTAATTGGATTATTGATTTGTACGGCGGAAGTTACGTTTGTTTGTATGGTGCTGCTGTTGAAGGCATACGTTTTGGAATTTGCTCCCAAAATTTCTTGTGTGTGACCAATTTGAGTTCGTTGGGCTTTCACTTTCTGTATCTGAATCAACGTGGGTTCTTCCCTTTTGACTCTTTCTCAAGCAACCGTTTTTCTCAATTTTATGTCTGGCTTCTTTGAATTTGTCAAGCTAATTGCTATTTGATATGATTGGTGTTGGGTTATATCCTTGGGTTCTCTCCAATCAGCTTCAACGGAGAATTGGGTCGTTGAATTTGAGCTGAATTTTTGTTTTTTCTGGGATGGAATTGAGAATTGACATGGTTGCTATTGAAAGATTGGAGCTTTGGTTGTTTAAGAGGAGGAAGGGACTAGGGATTTCGTTACAGATTGCATTTGGTTGGTGGATTTTTCTACTGTTTCTTCACCCTGTGGCTGCACTGAGACCCTTGAGGGAGAGAACTCGTTCTTGGGGTGATGAGGTTTGCCACTTCACTTTGCTTAAAGAACCTTGTCTTTAATTTAATATATTGACTATGGTGAAAATAAAATGTGTGTTTTTATTCTATTTTGAAAAGTAGTAGCTTTTAATTATTATGCTGTGCTTCTATTATATTTGATATGAATCACAACATTCCTCTGTAATGCCATTTTTTCCATGTAGATGACCCTAGCTAGTTGGGAGCACTTAATTGCCTTGCTGCTATTATAGTTGTTGTCAGTTAAGCTGTGAGAGAGTTTGCTATACTTGCTACTGTAGCTTTCTGTTGTGAAACTAGAAAGTAGAAATGTGGGACTTAGTTTAGTGTTCTTATGTTAAAAAGATGGCAATGCTGTTTGGGGAAAGGGATGAAGGTGTTTGAAGTTCTAAACATTGGTAGAGAAGAAATAGGTGATGATATTTAATCGGTTGAGGATGTTTGTAAGTTTTGTTAACTTCGTCATTAATTAACTTAATGAGAGGGTTGAAGAAGACACACTTCTGAGCAAGATAAGGAAGGTAAGAAATTGTAACAAAAAGCCAGTTACGAACATGCTACATTTTCCAAGTTCCATAAACCAAGAGTCCCACTAGTATTAAATTTGATCAATTAAGTGGCTTTTAAACAGCCACTTTGGCAATGGACCTTTTGCAAAACTTTTTTCTTCTTATCCAAATAGTTCTCTGCTTCCCAAATTTGTAGTGGCATACGTTTTCAAACCTGTATTGGAAGTAGCACAAGCACATTGTGCCTTAAAATGGAAAACAAATTAGATCATTTGTGATTATGTTTATTGTAAAGGACTACTCATTTTGTGATGTGATTTTTACTAATTTGTTAGTACCTCGAAGCAGGGGCGGAGCTAGATTAAAGATTAGAGGGGGGCCAAAAATATTTATATAATAAAATAAGACTAAAATAAAATTTTAAGGGGGGACTAAACTGAAATTTACATATAATTTACATGTAAAAAATTAAAATTAGGGGGGGCCATTTCCCCCTTTTGCTACAATGTAGCTCCGCCCCTGCCTCGAAGGGCTTAGCATTTCATCGTAGGACCATTGGTTTGTGTTATTTTGATATTTAACTTGCATAAACACTGGCATGTGATTCAAAATTATCTTAATTGATAAATTGTGATTTTACTATGATTGAGAAAAATCTGTTGAAAGGAGAGCTAATCAAAATTGGTTCTAATTAAAAATTTAGCTAATCTGTGTTGAGGAAAAACTTGCCCCATGTACTAATTGATCATTGGTTTTCTCAGTGGCTATTTACAAGAAAAGAAGAGAGTGATATTGGTCCATTTTCACAATGGAACATTACAGGAACTTACAGAGGTTTGTATTCTTTAATGCTTATGATTGTATTCGGCGTTTCATGTTATCTTTTGAGTTGTTGTTTTGGTCTGTTTTTCACATGTTTAATGTATCAAATCTTGCTTTATTTGTAACTACTTTATAATTTGAACAAGTTCATTCTTCAGTAGATTAAATTGCTTTTTTATGAGGACAGAACAATTTTGTTAAAGGCTGATGTTACACACCCTGAGGTAGTAGTGAGACCAATTGAGAGAGAAAGAGAAGCTTCTAATGCTAAAAGAGAGAAAGAGTAAAAGTGATAATATCCCTGTAACTAGCCACCTGGAACAATCAGTAGGAAGGTGTGAATGAGGGTGAGAAAGCTTGACTCTTTAGGTGTGGATGGAGTCATGCATTCACCCTCATACACATGAATGGTGGTTATATATCTAACGGTCAGATCATGTAATTCTAATAGCTTCACTTTGAAACAGTGTGTGCTATGTTTGAATAAACTTTATTAATTTATTTGTTGTAGAATATATTTGTAGTCTTTCAGAGTTTGAGGATGTTTTGTGTTAATCTCTTGAATGCAGGGACTTGGAAGTTTCTGGATACGGCAAATGGCTCTTCTAGATTTCCAGATATCAGAAAAACACGCGGTAGTTCCGTAATTGAATTAATTAGTACGCCCACAAAGATAACTGGAGTACATTATATCCAGGTGAGATTTGAACTGTAAAGCTAATTTCAGAGAATTCAACTTTCATATGAAATATAGTTTCTTATTAATTCTATCACATGTCATCCTTCATATAGCTAATTTATTAACTTTTGAATTTTCTCTTGTCAGGGGGTCATTATATACCACGATGTTTTCGACAGTGAATATGATGTTGGGGGTGCTCAAATCAAAGTAGAAGGTGTATATATTTGGCCTTTTCGACAGCTTCGGTTGGTGGCCAACAGGTTAGTTTCATATGTATAATACCATCAAATATGTAGATCAAATTATAGTAACCTTTAGTTCACAAAAATGACCATGCTTCTGTAAAGTTTAAATTTCTTTTCATTCTAGTTCTGAATTTCCCTTAAATAAGTTCTTTAATACTCTGCTGTATTTACAAAGAAATATTCATAATCATTAGACTAACCGGTATTATCTAGAATCAGAATGTGCTTAACACTTTCTTTTCCTCCTGTTGCAGTGGAAAAGAGGGAGACTCAAGTCAGGATGATGACTATATTTTTTCTAATCCATATCATCTGGTAACCATCTTTCTTGACATTATCTTTGTTCTATATTTAGTTATTTATTTTCTTTTACATGCATATCCTTGATCTTTCACATTGTATAAAGGTGCAATCTGTGGTGGCCACAAATTTGCTGTGGCTATGATGCCTATGCTAGTTGCTACAATTATTTCTTTACACGTAAACAAAAAGAATTTTTTTTTCTTTGACTTCTATATTATTAATCACGACCACTAAGCAAGGAAGGTAAACATACGGTGGTTGATAAGTTTTTAAATGATGCAAATTTATGTTAGAAAAATTAAAAAGAAATAGAAATCTGATACAACTCTTTTTCATTCTCTCACTGTTACACTCTCAACTGTTCAACTATGGCTACCTGCAACACTTGTTTTTTTTTTTGGACAAGGCCTTGACCGAACCCGACCCATACTAGAAACTAATTATAACCTGAACACCTGACCCGGTATCCAAACGAAAACCCCTTCAATACTGTAACACATTTTGATCTCTAGCTCCCTCTCAACGGATCTTCACGCGGGAGCAGATCATTGGTGGTGCATCCGTGGTAACTTGACTCCCTCCCGCCGAACGTGCTTCAACATAGGCGCTTTATGGATTTCCATTCCCGTGTGTGCTATGTCGCTGCTGTTACTATTGAAGTCCTCCGTTCTCTGTTGCGGTCCTTGTCCTTGCCGATTGATGTCTCCGTAGAGATGTCCATCTGGTTGATGAAGATGAGACTTTCAACGGTAGATCCGGTGCTGCTTTTGCTATGTAATAACCATGGTATCTCCACAGTAAAATAACAAAATTTGACATGCTTAATCTTGTCAAGACAACTTAATCACACTAAAGAATACTCCACTTATCACCATTTGATTGGAGAGTCAATTTATAGTCACCGTTAGCCACCATAGCCACGGCCACCAGAGACGCAGCCTTGTATAAATTGGTCTATGTGGCAAAGACAATAGGTTTATCATCCAAAATGATAGGGAAGAGAAAAAGTATGTAAGTATAGGCTTCAAGCAGGAGGATGAAATAGAAGGGCGTCCTAGGTGTTATTTATGATAATTGATAAGAAAGTGTCATTCGAGCTTTAATAAAACGGTGAAATTAAAAAAATTTGATAAAAGGTTTATTATTGTTTCCCCTATTTTGCTGCTATTGATTCTCTTTCTTTTCACTATGGAGGATTAATTAATGTAAAAATTCCTTGTACTTTCCTTCTGTTCATCATAGTACCACTAAGCATGTTTACTTGCTATATACATTGTATGCAGCTTGGGGTTTTCTCTTCTCAGGTGCTTCAAGATTCTTCACGAGATAAGATATGGAGAAGAAAACATTGTAATTTATCTTTTATTCTAGTGTATTTTAAAGGGATCCCCCCCCCCTTTTCCTCTTTTTCTTCTTCTTTTGTCTATTTATGTTGTACTATTGACTTGGTATTTTTTTTTACCTTATTACAGCTCCAATGCATGATATGGATAAACATTGTAATATTGAAATCGCTGCACAGATTTCACGCTTGCCATCCTCAAAAAGTGGTACTTGTGTTCTCTTAGCATTTGAAAACTTTCTATTCCTTTCTCTACTTCAATGTAAACTTGGAATGTTTCTATATGCCTTCGTTCATGTTTCTTTTACTATATCTTTTTGAGTTTTCCATTGCAATGCCAACATGAAATCTATGATCACATTGAATATTACCAAATGTTTATTGTTTGTTACATTTAGATTGATTGTAGAAGAATTATATGTATGTTACAATGTGTTTTTTCATCATTTATGTACTACCTGGGTGCATTCTTGTATATTTTTGCCCCAATGGTTTACTGATTTGTTATATTATTTCTTATAGATGGCGAGCGTGATCGTTTTCACCTAGAAGGGTTAATGGAGAGTCCCTCGGTGGATGATGATGGGGACTGCTTCTCAGCTTTACTGTTAAATGCAACTTCTGTTAACATTGAGGTCTATTACAACAAAGCAGTGAACTATACCTTGATGGTTACTTTTGTATCCTTCAATCACGAATGGTTTACAGCTTTATGACACTTATTTTCTGTTTTGTGTGAGCTCCTTAATTTGCATATACCAGATCTCTTTTGTGCAAGTTCTTCTATTGATTCGTCAAATGGAGCATAGCAGCACCCAGTCTGTAAGAATTTACTTCGTATTATTATTTTATGTCGTAGATTTGACAAATGGAAATAATATAAAACTTTTCAATTTATGGCTTAGTGTACCAAACATTATTTGTCATAATTTTCCATAATTTTGTGAATATATTTGTAGAAAATGAATTTGATTAAGATATGCCTTTACAGGGTGCTGCTAAGGTTTCAATATTAATGATTGGCCAGCAGGCGATAATGGATGCATATCTCTGTCTTTTACACCTTACTGCAGGAATACTAGTTGGTAAGTTGAACAGAGAATTTTTTTGTGGGGTCACATAATTGGGGAAGAATATGTGTGTTTAAAACACAGTGCTCGGTTTTCAAATTAATTGTGTTATATATTATCATCTTAAAATAGAGTGGACTTGTGTGATTAATGTTTCCATAATAATAGTCAGAAAGCATGGCTAATGCAGCACTAATGATTTGTGCAGCTTCATCCCATTAATTTTAAACTGTATACCATTCATCACTCCCCCTCCCCCTGCCAAAAAAAAAATGACAAAGAAAGAAGCCTGCTTCTTAGCTGAATAATTGATGTTGCTTCTTGACATGCAGAATCCTTGTTTAATGCTTTTGCAACTGCCGCATTTTTCAAGTTTGTTGTCTTTTCAATATTTGAGATGAGATATCTTCTCGCCATCTGGAAGGCTAGTAGACCTTTGAGTAATGGGGAAGGTTGGGAGACAATGAGGCGTGAACTTTCCGTGTTATACAGTCGTTTCTGTAAGTACTCATAAGAATTAAATTTTGTTGGTGCAATCTGATTTTGCGTGATCTTATCAACTAGGGTATTCCTTGGAGTCAATTGATTCCATAATATTTGTTATCAAGTTGTCTACTGTCCCAAGATGAACTACTTTTGTATCTGTTTATCAATCTAGAGTCAATCTATTTATTATTTTTTTCCCCTTTTATTCCACGAGGAAATTATGTTGTGTGCTTGAATTTATTATGGGGTTTGATTGACTTCATTTGAATAGCTCTTCAAAATGCTTCTAATAACTTAGAATTTCATAGCATTTACTGTGTTTCTTTTGGGGCAACATGAACCTCTGAACTTACACGCATCGAGTTTTATGTTGTATGAAGAAGAGTGGCTGAAATTTAACTTCTTAACTTTCTTTTGCAGATGGAATCTTGTTGGGAGGCATTCTTTTGATGTATGAGTTCCATCATTATTTAAGACCAATTCTTCTTCTTATGTACTCTTTCTGGATACCTCAGATAATCACCAATGTTATTCGCGATTCACGCAAGCCATTGCATCCTCACTATATCTTAGGGATAACCATTACTCGGTTAGCAATCCCGTTATATGTTTTTGGTTGTCCTAACAATTTCATGCGCATAGAATCAGATAGGAGCTGGTGTCTTTATTTGGCTGTATTTATTGGACTTCAAGCCGCAGTTCTTCTTCTTCAGCATTATCTTGGGTCTCGATGGTTCATTCCTCGTCAGGTTAGGCTCAACTGTCTTCTTGATGCTATGCAAAATTGCAAATACTTATGCATTGAAATAACTTCATTCTATTCCTTTGAATTAGTTGAATGTGTGGTTGTATTTATTTGTATGGCATTGTTTTAAGCATTAACAAAGATTTACATACTCTTTCTGTTCCCTTTCATTGATAGTACATTGATCCAAAGATGTATTAAAAAAAAAAGTAACAGTGATAAATAAAAGGGAACTGATGGAGTATATAAATAGTTTGTTTATTGACAAAATTAACATAGGACATTTTAGCGTCGATGTCTATGTAACTTGCCGTACCTAGCGGGGAAAGACTCAGCGATCCTTTTAGCATCTTTGGTAATTTTGCTCCATAATGTTGGTTATCTTGTACAAGCATGATTTTACAGCCTACTAGTTCTCTTTCTTTCTGAATTTGCAAAATTTTCATGAATGATTCTTTCCAAGTCATCCTATATCTATATGATTTACAGATACTACCTGAGAAATATAGCTACTATAGGAGGTTTGATCAAGATGCAAGACATGCTTCGGACTGTGTGATTTGCATGACATCCATTGATCATACTCAACGGTCTAATGACTGCATGGTAGGCCAATATAAAATGTTACAACCTTTGCATTTTTAAACTTCATAATCTGGATTGAAGTCTAAGGCACCCTCTCTTACATAGGTGACACCTTGTGATCATTTCTTCCACTCTGGTTGTTTGCAAAGATGGATGGATATAAAGATGGAGTGCCCAACTTGCCGGCGCTCTCTACCTCCGGCATAGAGAGACTTTACGGTGTATGTCCATAGGATCAACTGACCCCGGCTCATCTTCGAATTTTTTTTGGCATTATATGGTTAATGGCATCCAAGTTTTACATTGTTTTACTTCAAACATTACAGGGGAGAAATGAAATTACACGGGTCTGGTTACCCTTTTTCTTATGATATTAATGACGGGTTTCAACCTCTAATAGAAACAATTTAGTTTCAGATGCTATGTTTTCTGTACATAAATTTGGGGAAGCAATCAACTCAATTGTAATATTTTTCCCCACATAGGAAGTATACTTTTATTCTTTATATTTTAATTGCGTTCAAGTTAGAATTGCAGTGTCTTAGATTTTAAAAATTGAAATCAATATGCAAAAGTGCAGCATTATTTGGTTGAAAATTCCTCTTGATAGTACTGCTGTTTCTGATTCCTTTGTGAATAAGTTGAGTTTTGACTGTCCAAAAGATTACCATCTGTTCTGTTTTTTAAAAAATCATAGTCTTTGTTGCGTTTCATTGAGTCATGAAGTAATCAAGGATGTTTATATTTTTTATTTTGGGATTGGCTTGCATTTTCACCAGAAGTTCCCTTGTACCCAATTTTAACCCCCAAAATCATGCTGACTACGACACGGATGTGTTTGGTTTGGCGTTTGGACCATAAAAAATTAACTATAAAATAATAACAGAGTTAAAAGTAATAAAAAATTATAGTTTAAAATAATACTAAATAAAAGAGTATTTAAAAAAGTAAGGAATCTATTTTTTGGTTTGACTTCGTGAAATTTATTATTGTAATTCTTATATACGATTTGTCAATGTAATTTTTTTATAATATAAATTATTGATTCTATTAGAAACGACATATTAAATAAAAAATCAACAAATAAAAAATAATAAAAACATAATTAGTAGAATATTATAACCCAAAACAGTACTAGAAATATGAGTATCGAGAATACTAGAAAAAGAACCCGATATAAAAAAAATTAAAAAATACAAAATTAACATTCTCATGTATATAATATACCTAAAATAAGATGATAGAATAATACAAAAATATTTAAATTTATATTTTTTTTAGTAATTTTTTATCTAAAAATAATTTTAAGTAGTATAATTCAAACAATATTTATTTTAGTATAATTCAAACAATATTTATTTTGTTATAACTTATTTTGATATAAAAATTCTAAACATAAATCACATTGATACTAACTTTTCATAAAACCAAGTTTAGAAATTAATTTGATTAAAACTTCCGTTTGTAAATCAATTTTACTACTATCATACTAGTAAATTATTAAACTACTATGTAGACTATTTGACCCTAAAAAATTCAGTTTTTAGAAAGTTAAGTTTTTTTTTTTTTCAAATTGGATAATGTAGATTTAAATTTTATTTAAGGATTTATCTCTATTTAATGAATTTTTACATACACAAAGTCGAATTTAAACTTCTATTATTTAAATAGATGAGTGAATTAATCATTTGATAAATTCAAATATATTTATTTGATAAAATACATTCAATATAAGAAGATATACTATGAAAAAAAATTAGATATAGGATTTTAATTTGACCTTTTGCAAATATGTTTAGAGAAATTAAATTAATTTTCTTTCAAATTTAGTGAGTGTAAAGGGGTGTCTTTGGTACTTTTTATTTACCTGAATGGCTGAAAATTTGGAGAAAAGTAAGAAACAAATAAAAATCTTTCTAAATCAAAATTTCCCTTGTATTTTACATATGTGTTGTAAATAATTATCGAAATACAAAAAAAGTTGAATCAAATGCATTAATGAAAAATATGATGTAGATTTCCGTATACAGAATTAATCTAGAGAGAATTACAGTATCATTTATTTCTTTTGAAAAATTTATCAAAAGTTGATTTTTCCTTCGCCGGGAAAGAATGATAGTTTAGTTTAGAGAATAACGGCATGATGAGCTCACAATCCAAAGCACACGTAGCATCCACGATTTAGCAAGGCTTTCCCACCAATTTTAAGAATGTTTAAAATGGTGGGTTCTAAAGTCTAATTATTACCCGTGTCCGTCGACACTAAGCCTACGTTTAGAAAGAAGATTAGGAGATAAAAATTGAATTAAATATTTGTGTTATATTTAAGATAAAATTTATTAGATTAAAATATTTTTTAATATTATATTTAGTTTAAAATAAATATAAAAATTAAGGAATGAATTTAGAATTTAAAAAGTTAAATAATTTTTTTTGTTAAAATATTATAAAAATTTTAGTCTTTATCTTAAAATTTGAGTAAATATTCAATCTGTTTCCTAACTATTTGAACGACGAACAAAACATCTCTTAAAGATGTGAAATTGACCCATCGAAGCAAAACTATGACTAGTGTCGATGCACAAAGCGAAGGTTCGAATGTGATGTTGAGCTCGACCGGTAGCTTCTGGAAAGGTGTGAATAGTAGGAAGAAAAAGTTTACAACACCTATAGGTAATTGTAGAATATATACCATACTATTTGAGTCAAGCACCATGAACAATCTAAACAGACTCTTCTTCGGGTGCGTCTATTTTAAGGTAAACACATATTGAAGTGGGACATTTTCCAGTTTCACATTCTTTCTTTCTTTTTTTTTTTTCTTGTCTTAGCAAATTCGTGTGTTGTTACGGACCAAAACTCTTCACTGCAAATTCTTTGCTTGACTAGATGAATATGTGACATCTTTCCATGCTAAAGATTTTACAAATTCTAATAAATTGGTGGACTAAGTCAAGAGATTATAAGAGAAGTTAGAATCCATGGAATTGTTGATAGCAAAGGATAGAGTTGGGATGAAATCTAAGAGCACTAAATGCAAAACTATTTCGACATTGTTGGTTGGAAGTGTAGTAGAATTGTCATTTTGGGTCTTATTCAGCGGACTGTATAGTTAAAAAATTTGTTCTTAGTTTATAAGAACTAAGTTAGAATATCAAAATAGAGTTGTGTCATGGATATTTTTTGTTGACAAATATGTGAGTTTATATGTAATATATATGTTTTGCAACCTTGAGAATGAAAATGAGTTTGTTGTTTTCTGCTATATTCACTACATGAATACTAGCAACTTCATTATGATATGTGATTCACAAAAGCAATAGAAAAGCAATATGGTAACATTATCAAAGTATTTGTAACCAAATTAGTAATAGATAAACACACAAATAAACGCACAATAGGATAAACACACAATAGGCGTCAATACAGATAAACACACAATAGGCGTCAAATACACAGAATATTCAAAAAACACATAAAATTTTTTTGGGTGATCATTGTTAAGGTACAGTCACACAAGTCGTTAATCTCCTTGTCACCTTTCTAAATGTGCAATCCAAGCTCCATATTAGAGCAATTACAATCCAACCAATACATTATTTTGTACTCCAAATACGTTAAGCTCTTAAGCAGTTCTTCCAAGACTTTCTTATTCAGAATATCTACATCCATGGGAGAAAATTTTGTCACCTTCCCATCTCTATAACGTAAAATTTCACTTCCATCTCTAATAAATCTGCCACCATAAAAAAATACAGGCACAACAAAAAAAGACATCTGCATCACATTAAAAAAGACATTATATACACTTCAAAACATCGACCAACATAAATTTTGGAACTTCAAACCACAAAATTTAAACGCAATAAGGATAAAAAATTGTGATTTTTCTAATCAAATATACTTGACTAAAACAACTTTAAACTTTGCACATGCCCTACTTTATCCTAATTTGCAGTGAAATAATTACAAAATATTTAATTTTATCTGATGTTCTTTACTCACGCTAAGTAAAACGTGAAGAAAAAAGAAGAAGAACAAAAATGTCACTCGCCGTGCTCGACTACTCTTGCAATACAGTACCGTCGTCGCAAACTCGTCGTCCCTAAAAGCTTATGATTCATACCTTAACTCACAGGTCGTAAATGTCAGGTATAGTTTTTGGAGGGAATGAAGATAAAGGATTTGTCTAGATTAGGATAAAGCGTAAATGACAAAGGAGAATGAGGGTTTTATGGAAATTCAATCCAGCCTTGACGACGCCGTCTCTGAAACTGGGAAAGGTCGATTGATCTACATTTGGAGGAAGACAATATCCACGTGGCAGAAAAATTGACATGTCATCACTCTACCTTCTCCCATCCGGTCGCAGGGTCCACTATAAGCAGTTTCGTGTGTAGCTGGGATACGGTGGGTCAATTTCACATCTTTAAGGGCGTTTTGTCCATCGTTCAAATACTTAGGGATTGGATTGAGCATTTACTTTAAAAATTTCAGTCCATTGTGTCTTTACTTTCTAAGGCTGCTTTGGAGCAAAAACTAAGACCAAGAGACATCCCTGGGACTGCGTTTGGGCAAAGACTAAGACTGAGGGAAAGAAACGGGGAGATAGATATTGAGAAACAGAAATTTAATTAAATCTCATATTATATTTAGTGCAAAGTGTGTATGACTGAATTATATCTTAGTATCCTATTTGATTTAAGATAAATACAAAGGCTAAAACAAACAAAATCACTTAAATAACCCTTTTCACCTATTCACCCTCACCCTTATTGCACCCATTCTTTCCCTGTCCATCGCCGAAGATTGCTCGCTCTTCCTCGCATTCATCCCGCTTCGTCGCGTTCTTCCTCTCACGTTCATCCATTTTCGTCGCATTTTTCCTCATACCGCCAGTCGTTTTCGCCACCTCGTCGTCAATTGTTCTCTCCAACTCGTCAGGTTATCGCCGTCAATCATTCTTGTTTGGCGGTGGCAGCAGCTTCTCTCTTTGTCGTTGTCGTCTCCTCTTGCTTTCTTTCTCTCTTCTATCACCATCTATTATATCATCTGTCTCTAATTTTTTCTTCTCTTTTCTGATTATAAAATTCTCTTGTTTATGAAATTATTGAAATTATTGAATTTGGTTTTGAAATCTGTTTATGAGATTATTGTTGTTTTTAGTATTATTGGTGGTGGTGGTGCATCAATGATGGTAGAGGTGTGATGGTGAATTTAGGGTTCCCAGAAGTGTGACCTAGTGTTAGCAATGGAGAATAATAAAAGTCCTCTAAAGTTTGAATTTCACTTTAAAAAATAAAGTGTGATCTCTCACCATTAATTTTACAGGTAGAACTAAGAATAAATATGAAAGATAAACTATTCAAGGGTAGAAAATCACTTTATTCTTTAAAGTAAAATTCAAACGTTAGAAAATTCAAATCTAATAATAAAGGATAAATTTGAATATAAATTTTTTTATGAGAACACTTTAGGAAAGAAACATTAATAAAGTTCCAGTCTTCTTCAAAATTTCAATCTCTTTATGTCTTTATTTTCTAAAAAGTATTCAAAGAATTGAAATTTTGTGTCTTAGTTCCAGCCGAATCCCTATCTCTAGTCTCCAGTCCTAAAAAACAATCACAGCTCTGGTCACGGAATTTTGGTCAGACATACTTCGTATAGCGCATGTCTGAATTCAGATGCACGAACCATCGGACCAAGTCACCCCATATCATAAATAAATAAAATAAATCTGTAGAGAAATCGAAGTAACTTAGGACCAGGTAATACAAATTTGGACAAAAGTAATTTTCATTAGAGAGCAACACATTGCAACCAAGCATCAAGCAAAACAGCGGTCTTCAATAATTTCAACCAAATGGTCGAACAAAAAACTAGACAAATTATAAGCTCCAGAAATATAACAACCAATTTAAAATGAAGTCTGCGAAACTATGATTTCTAAATACCGGGTCCTTATCTTGGGAGGAACCTCAACCACAATCATTTCTTCCAAGTTATTCAATGCATAGGAAAACCAACATAGTTGCTCCATATCTCCATATAGTTTGTTTTCATCATTATCTGTATATTAGCCTCCGCCAGATCCATATTTCTTTCCGAACATGATCAGCTGTAGCTTATCGTAACCAGCAAGCACTCCAGCACCTGCCACAGCACGTAGTATATTTGCACCGGCACCTTTGAAGAGTGACTTGGTACCCTCTTTAGCAACAATCTGTTTGAATGCATCCAAAGAGCTGTTGTATTTCACAGCTTCTCCTGATGTCATCATCATTCTTCTACGCACAGTATCAATGGGATAAGAGGCCAAACCAGCACCTATTGTGATTCCCCAACCCAAAAGGAAACTAGCGAGGAAACTATCCTGTTAACAAGAACAACTGAAGTAAGTAAATGAAAAAATTACAATCATAATCTAAGTAGAATGACGAAGAATCCCAATTTGAATTTTAATAAAGTTTGGTAGTCATAATAAAATAACTTCTAAACTATGTTGTTGAAAAAACTATTAGGGCTAAGTATCAACGACAGCAGCAAAATCACAGGGCACTCATGTAAGCAAACATATCTAGCTAAATTATCTATATCACACAACAAACAATTGAAAATCTGAGATGAAGTGTAGTGTAAATCTATAAAATACAACAAACCAGATATTAAAGACCAATTTGTACAAACCTGCATACCACCAACCAGAACCACTGGTTTCAGAGAATCGTACATTCCGAAGTAAAGACCACGGTACACTATAATTCCAACACATGAGATGTTGAATCCACGATAGAGACCAGCAACACCGTCAGACTTAATGGTCTTCCTGTAAACATCAACCAATCCATTGAACTGCCTCTCCCCACCCTTCTTAGCAGCCTTAGCATCATTTGCCAGACGTGTTCGGGCATAGTCCAAAGAATAGACAAACAAGAGGGAGGAAGCCCCAGCAGCTCCACCAGATGCCAAATTCCCAGCAAACCACTTCCAGTAGCCATCTTTGTCTTTTTTAAAGTTGAAGAGCCTCTTGAAGTAATCCTTGAAAGCAAAGTTCAATGCCTGAAAGAGGAAAACAAGAAATAAGATCTTCAAAATAAGATAACATTGTATAACAAAGTTACAACTACAAAAATGGAACAAAATAAACCACAATAAACAATCTAGCTAGGCTATATTTTGTCATTAAGTGGAGATAAAAAAACCACCTGTGTAGGAAAGTATCTGATAACGTTAGCAGTATTTCCTCTCCAAAGGGAAATAATTCCTTCATCCTTCATAGTTCGAGCAAAACAATCACCGATTCCCTTGTATGGTTCAGACAACCGACCAGTTTTGAGCATTTCATCCTGATTTTGAATGAGCAATTTAACTCGTTCAATTGGAGCAGCAGCCGTCTTAGATACAGCAGCAGATACTCCTCCCATGAGAAAATCCACTAAGAAACCAGATGCTCCCTTTTCAGCTGGAGCGTGCACAGTGAATGGATATACAGGTGCAAGAGAAGCCAAGCCTGGAGCCTGCATGCCCCCATTGATGTGACTACCAGTGTTGGAATAGTTTCTGGATGCAAGCCTGGACACAAGATAAGATTGCCCAGCTAGCTTCTGAACTACTGATGGATGCTGCAGCTGCTTCTGCGGTTGTTCCGCCATGATTACAGTTTACACGGTGACCTATAATTCATATACAATTAACCATAAGTAACAGTAAAATCGGAGGGGAAAAAAACTAACAACACGAACACAAACACAAGAACAAATCCATCTAGCCTTGAAAACGTGCAATGCTTCATACGCAGCATATGCACATATATATTATAAGTAGTTATACATAAATTCCACATCACTAACAAATTAATATTAGTATTTAGTAATAACACGTGAATAACAAATTTCTCGTTTCATAGAGCTTTACCATGATTAATACGCTAAGCTTATGAATGATGAAAGTATTATATACAAAATTCAAAGTCACTAGATAAGAGAAACTGCAGCACAATGAGAGAATTCCAACGTCTCGATCTGAAACTAGAGATTCAAAATTTACAAAAACTAACATGGCAGAAACGATTTCACTTCGGGATCTCGCTTCACTCGCTAAGCTAGCTACTACAAAATCAAGTCAAACATACAAAAAAACGACGGTTCATACGCGAGTGTGTAAGTTCTAAAAATCGCTAACAGCCGACTAACTAGAAACTAACGAGATTAAATTCATAACAAAATGCAAAAACAAAAAAAAGTATAGTAAAATTCAGTAGCAGAGTATGCGGTAGATCCATGGTATATAAAAGCAGATCTTGAAAATGAGAATGAAAAGAAAGAGAAATGGATGCATTAATGTAAAGGAGAGAGGTACCCGAAGAGGGCGCCGAGTGAAGGTTGTTAGTGTCGTCCTCAGATCGTGAGGAACGGGGAGGAAAGAAAACGCTGAGACTGGCGCCGTATAAATTGGAGGAGCAAGAAGAAGAGTGAGAGCGAGACAGTGTGAGACTAGGGTTACTTTAATGACTATTTTACCCTTACCTTCTCTCTTTAATTACCATTCGTCGTCATTGACTACCATTTTTTCTTCTCTGATGGCTCATGCCTGAAGCCTGATCCACGCCAAAAGTCAAGTCTAGTAACGGTCAATCCTTATCCAATGGTAGATAAATACCTTGTTTTTTTATGCATTATATATACTAGGATGGATAATTGGATACATAAAATGAGGGGGAAAAAATGGAATATGCTTTTAATTTATAAACTTTACTATTTTAGTTTGATTAGATGAATAAACACTCATATTGTTTTTTTATTGTTTTTAAGTAAGCTTTTTAATATACTTTATTATACAATAATTAAGTTCTAATAAATATTATTATAAAATAAAATTTTTAGAAATAAAGTATTTAATTTTAAAATTTTTTATAACTAATTTAAATTTTTTTCTAAAAAAAATATTTTCAATTTAAGTCTTTAACAAAAAAATATTCAGTTTTAATTTTTTTTTTTTGAACCTGACTTTAGACTAGAATTTGACCCGACCCAAACAATCAAAATCCAGACGGACCCGCAACCCAACCCACGTAGAGACCTACCCACCCTAACATACCCAATTCCTCTCTTCACCGTTCTCAGTCCCCAAAGATCTTTATTGTTATCGGAGTTTTTCCTGAAGAAACCGATTGTTTGTTGCATGGAGTTGAAGCCAAGTTCCTCCATCATCGACCATGGCCTCCACCAGAATCCGAAGATGTTGCTTGTTAGAGCCAGTCGTTGCCGCACCGCATCGAAGCCGCACCTCCTCCAATATGAGAAGCATGATCCTCGTCATTAAAGATGACCCCTTTTCCTCCTTTACCTTCTCTCCCCCCATTTGCCAAATCGCCTATCATTCTATTGACATTGGATTGCAATTGCCTAGGTATTGAAGCTTCTCTTGCTTCAGCATTGATGTGACCCCACTCCTCTCCTTCCACTATACCTTCTGACATGCAATGAATCTCTCGGCAACCTCCTCCACGGTCCTTTCTCCCCATCTCAATTGGTTTCTTGAAGATCCCAACTGTAACCTCGTACGTTGTTTGTTGCTTGGACCTGCTCATCTACTTCAGCTTCTTCCCTATTCTTGGTTTTCGCTTCCACCCTCCCAGGTAACACCTCTTGTGTGTGATATCTTTAATGGCTTGTTGAAACTAAAACTGCGTTGATGTGGTTCTGTATACTATATTTTCGCAGAAGTGCTGCGAACCCTGTTTCTAGTCTGATTATTTTCCTAACTTGAATAGGTGGATTAACTGTCCATTGTCTTTGTAGTTCATTTTTTGCTACCATCGCTGCCAGTTGGTGAGCTAAATTGTTGCCATCTCTTGGATTCTAGGTAGCTCCTACCTCTGAAGCCTCATCCAACAATTGAAAGATGTCTTTGATAATTGCATCTGCTTCTGCTATAGGCACTTTTGCCTTAATTGTTTGAACTAGATGTAAGTAATCTGTTTCAATAATGTATTTCGCTAGTTAGAGATTTTTTATAAGAATAAGTGCTTCTCTGTATGCTTGAGCTTCTGCTGCTAATGCTGACAGTGCCCTGAATATTGTTATTGACCCAATGACAATTTTTTCTTGCCAGTCTCTGACTACCACTGTCGATGTTGCCGTGCCTGTTTCCTTGTGAAAAGCTGCATCTATATTCACCTTCAACCAATTGTTAGGCAAAGGCCTCCAAGTAATTCTCTTCCTCTCACCGCTCCTGTCTACCCATGTTCTAATCTCATTATTACTTCCCTCTGTTGCATTGTGAAATTCTGCTGTTAGATACTCTGAAATTATTATTACTTTTTCTGGATTGATTTTTTATTGCTGGAATATGTGTCGATTCCTCTCTTTTCATATGCACCAACAAACACATTCCAAGTTGCACAAAAATTTTTTCTGATCCTTCTTGGTCTCCCTCTTGATATTTTCAATCATATCCATCATCCATCTCCCAAAGGATCTCACATTATAGACTATAGGCGCAATTTGTAAGCTAGATCTAAACCACACCACTTTGATCCATGGGAACAATAATAAAGTATATTCGATAGTTTCATCCTCTTGATGACATATGCTGCATGAGGGTGTTTTTGTTATTTTTCATTGATATAAATTTACATTTACTGGCAGAATTTTATGCATTGATTTTCATCATAAAAACATTCTTACCTTTTATGACACTGGTAACCTCTAAAGTGTCTCCCAAATCTCCCTCAAATTCTGACTTGTTGAAGCTGTGCTAAGTTTACTTTCCTCCTTAGCATCTTTCTCCTTCTTCGCAGATTGGTACCCCGTTCTCACTGAGTACTATCAATCGCTTCTATACGACCAAACAAGATAATCCCTTCTATTGATCAAATTGATGGGTGTTTTGAATACTAATTCAGCTATGTTAACAGGAAATGTCTTCTGAATTTTGTTTGCATCCCAACCCTCCCCATCTCTTATCAACTCGCTCACTCTTCTAATTCGTCCATCTCCACACCTTTTCTGTTTTTCTATTCCTGCCACCCAGTTATCTTCCCAAATATCTATCTCCGCTCCACTTCCTACACCCTTTCTACCCTTTCTTCTAAGGAAATTTTTTTTCTTCCAACATGCTTTTCCATATCCATGATGCGTTTCTTCCTCCTACTGCCTCCCATAGGCTGCAATTAGGGAAATAAATGGCCTTTAATATCCGAACCCATGTTGCATCCTCCTCTTTTAGTAGCCTCCATGCTTGTTTAGCCAAGTGTGCTACATTTTGGCATTCAAAATCTTTAAACCTCAATCCTTCATTTTTCTTACTCCTTGTCATTTTTGCCCAACTCTTCCAATGAATGCTTATTTCTTTCCTAGAATCTGGTAATCGCTGCTTCAATTCTTTTGCAGAAAGAATTGGAAATTTTAATGACATCGATGGCATAGACTGGAATCGCCTGTATTACTGCTTTTATCAAAATCTCCTTTCTAGCTTGATTTAATAATTTCTCCTTCGCTCCTTACATTTTATCTATAATCTTCTCCTCTATCCACTCCAATACTCTATTCTTTGAACTTCCCCATCTCGCTAGCAATTTGAGATATCTCCCGTGTTCCTCCCATGATGCCATTTCGGTGATCTCTTCTATGTTCACCCTACTCTGAATAGGTACCTGACTTCCAAAAATCAGCCTAAACTTCTCAGTGTTAATTCTTTGTCTCGATGCCTCCATATATTTGTTAATAATATGAATGAGTTGATAATCTCCTCTTCTTGAGCCCTTGTAAAAATAATACAATCTTTAGCAAATAATAGATGAGTAATGACTGGCGCTGTTGGAGCTAACTTAATTCCTGAAATTTGATTATCCCTCGTCACCTTTTTCATGAGTATAGTAAAGTTTTCAGTAGCCAAAATAAAGAGATAGGGTGATAGAGGATCTCCATGTCTTAGTCCCCTTTGGGGGTTGATCTTACTTGATAATTTTTCATTTATTTTGAACCTATAACTAGCATTTTTCACACAGTTCATCATCAGTTTCACCCACTCATTACTAAAACCAAACTCTTCCATGACCCTTTCCGAAAAATTTCATTCCAATCTATCATAAGCCTTATTCATGTCCAGTTTAATGGCTATGTATTTGCTTCCAAGACTTCTTTTTCTGTTTAATTTGTGAAAAGCTTCTTGTACTATTACCATATTATCTTGTATGAGTCTTCCTTTTACAAAAGCACTTTGAACCGGAGATATAATAACATCTAGCACTTTCCTTAACCTCCCCACCAAGACCTTAGTTATAATGTTGTATACAAAATGACAACAGCTTATGAGTCTAAGGTGATTCAAGCTTTTCAGTTGACTCATTTTAGGAATCAAAACAACAGTTGTCTCGCTTAAATCTTCCAGTATGATACCGTCGTCAAAAAATTGTTTAACTACTTCACACACTTCTTTGCTCAATATATTCCAATGTTGCTGAAAAAATAACCCATTTAATCTATCTGGACCTGGAGCTTTTAAGCCACCCATACTAAAAGCCGCCTCCTTAATTTTCACGTCATTGATCTTTGCCATTAACTCCTCATTCATCTCTCTAGTGACTCTCCTAGGTATTTCTCTTACACAATCCTCCAAGTCCTTGGCCCTTATAGAGGTAAACAACTTAGTGAAGTGTCTTTCCACTAACCTCATCATATTATTCTCTCCTTGTATCCCATGTCCAGTCTCATCTCTCAATTTCTCAATTCTATTCCTATTTCTTCTTTGAATTGTTGTTGCATGAAAGAAAGCTGGATTTTTATCTCCCCATTTTAACCATTTTAACATTGATCTTTGTCTCCAATATTTTTCTTCTTACTTTCATAGCTCTGAGATTTGTCTTTTCAGTTCATTCTCTCCCCTCTAATCTCTTTTTGACATATCATATTTTTGAATGTGTTGTAACTCTATTTTCATTCTTTCAATTTCTCTATCTCTCTCTCTTAAACTTCCTTCTACTCCACTTTGTCAACACCCTCTTGCATATATTTCTCTTTCTTATGAACTGATTTTAATAATTTCTATTCTCGTCATCCAATTGCCAACTCCGCTTGATCACCTCTTTGCACTCCTCATGTTTTGCCCAAAACGCCTCAAACCAGAAATCCTTTTTTATCCGAACCAGCGACTGTGTTTCCAAAATTAAGGGCACAATGGTCCAAACTTACGGCCAGAGAAGCTTTCAAAATAGCATTCTAGTTAATTTGCAGCCAATTCTAATTTACTAACACCCTATCCAGTGATAAAGTTATTATTTGGATTACTAAACTAAGTAAACTTACTACCTTTAAGATCAATATCTATTAATCTATTATCATCGACAAACCTTCTAAAAATTAATAAATTTTTTGTTGTGGATGAATGCCTACCTTTTCATCTTGACTTAAAATATCATTGAAGTCCCCAAATAAGCTTGAGGTTTTTTCTTGTTCATAGTACTTACCGTGAGTTCCTGCCATAGTTTTCTTCTCTTTTGAGAAACTGAATTTTCATAGACAAAGATACCCTACCATTGCAATCCATTATTAATATTAATACTAGCTTTAATATAATTATAACACCACTCATAAACATTAACATTAGCATTAGATTTTCATAACAAACTTAGCCTACCGGACATGTCCCCAGATTTTGCACACAACATATTATCAAAATGAAGCCTTCTTTTTATCCTATTCATTTTTTCTTGTCTAGCCCTAGTTTCTATTAGAAACACTATGAGCAGCTTTACTTTTTTACAAAGATCATACAACTCGGAGATTGTCGGGGCAGCCGCTATTTCCCAACAATTCCAACTAATGATACTCATGGCTAAGGGTGGGGCATGTTAAGGCCCGCCTCCCCAACCATTTGTATTCCCTTAAACTGATCAGAAACATATATAGATAACTCATACTCCCCTGTGTCCAGTGCAGTGCTGCTATTCTTTATCTTCTTAGGCTCCCTGTTTTCTTGCTCCTCCTTCCATTCCGCATTTGTAAGCATTGACACCTGCTTATTTTCTCATTTCCTCTTCAGATTTAGCTTCAACTCCATCTTCTTTCCTAGTTGTGTTTCCCAATTAACCGGTTCTTTCCTTCCATTATCTTCATTTTCATCTTCATTACTTACTAATTCTACATAGTAGACGTTCTCACCCGAGTTTACATCATAGTTTTTTATTGCAGATGGCGGCTCATGGCGGTGAGCCAAAAATCCGCCATAAAGTTATAGCGGATGGCGTTGCAAAAAATGGCGGAAATAGCGGATTACCTAAAATACACATATATGTACAAAAAAACATGCAGAAAAATTACAAATATAATAAACTATAAAATCTATCTATATAAGCAACTTTCTAGTCATAAAACATCTAATTAATATAGCAAATATAGTAGCAAATTTAGCAAATAAATATAACATCAAGTTCATATCATAACTCAAAAGTCATAAGCAAGTCATAAAATAGAAGACATAAAACATAAAATCTATAAACCATCTACATTCTAGCTCTCATCAAATTCATCCAAATTAACACGATTATTATCGTGTCCCTCTACCCCCTCATCATCCTCTGATTCAGTATCATTGAATTGAATCTCCTTTTCTTGTTCTTCTTCATTTTCAGAATCCTCTTCATCTTCAAATTCTGGTTCTTCTTCCTCTTCCACAATTACTGCTTTTTTTTTCCTTTTTTTGAAACCTTAGACCCACTTGGTCCACCCTTTGCACCACCTCTTGCAATTGCAGGTTATTTTTTTTATTTTGTTGTCTTCTAGTATATGTTGTAGGCTCATATCCTCCCATTGCTTCAAAAACAAGGTTTCAACTCAAAGTGTTGTCATCTTGATGAACCAAATCAGCATCATCATCCATATTATCATCATCTCGAAAGGTGGCAGTCCCAATTTCTCCCACTAACCACTCATTACACTTATCAATGTCATTGAGTGCAATAGGGTCAACTTCATCTTTAAGGTTGTACCTCTCGATGAGTTGTTGGTTATACTTTATGAAGACCAAACTCTCCATCCTTTAATGATCAAGCCTATTTCTTTTTTAGGTATGAATATGCTCAAATATACTCCAATTGCGCTCACATCCAGAAGCACTACAAGTCAAGCTCAAGATCTTGATAGCAAGGTCTCGCATGTTTGGAGCTTCATGCCCATATGTCTGCCACCAAAATGCTATAAAATTAAAATAAATTTGTCTAAGCCTTTAATCGAACTAAATTTATAAAACTTTGTAAAATTTATAACATTCTTACCGGGTGAAAGCTTTTTCCTTTGAGATTTTGCAAAGGATGATCCAAAAAGTCCATAGCCAGCCTTATATAGTGCTTGCTCCTCTAATATCTTCTCTTGCACAGCTATACTTGGCACCAATCTAGTGATACACTCAAACCACCTCTTTGTAACTTCTAAATCCAACTCAATGCGAGGATTATCATAAAACAACTCCGGATTCAGAAAATGACCAGCTGCATGCAACAGACGATGAAGTTGGCAATTCTATCTGTTGTCAACGATTTTAAAAACTTCAAAATATTTGCTCATATCATTAGAAAATGTTTTCATGATGCATTCCTTTGCTTTCTCCATTGCTCCATATATATAACCCATTGGTGGCTTCTTCTCCCCATCAACAAGTCGAAGCACCCGAACAAGAGGCCCCATGATCTTAAGGGTGTACTTAACATGATTCCAAAAGGAGGGCCTAATAACAATCTTTGTTGCCTCCCTTGACAACTTATTCCTTACCCACTCATCCGAAGTGAACATTCTTCTTAGATTTTATTTCTCCTCATAAAGCCTTTCCAAAGACAGAAATGAAGTGACAAATCGGGTGACTGCATGCCTCACCAATTCCTTGCCATTTGTGAATTGTCTCACCATGGATAAAGTGTTAGAGTGGCTATAAGTGAAGCTAACCAAAGAAATGTCACTTTTTATGATTTTTTGGATTAATGGTAACTTTCCAATGTCTTCAAGCATCAAATCTAAACAATGGGCAGCACACGGGGTCCAAAACAAATTCGGTCTTTTCTCCATCAGCAACTTACCGGCTAGAACATAGTTGCTCCCGTTGCCAGTTACAACTTGAACAACATTTTGCTCCCCAATTTTCTCAACAATACCATCAAGAAACTCAAATATTTTTTCACCCATCTTCACATAATCAGAGGCATTAATAGACTTCAAAAACATTGTCCTAGCAGGAGAGTTTACAAGAAAATTGATAATGCTCCGTTGTCTCTTATCCGTCCAAGCATCTGACATAATAGAGCAGCCATACTTTTTTCATTGTTCCTTATGACCCTTCAACAAGTCTTTGGTGTATTCTAACTCCTCATTAATGAGTGGAACCCTTAGAGCATGATAAGTGGGAGCAGGTAAATTAGGATCAAAGCTTCCAATAGCCCACAACATTTCTTGAAAACTCTTCAACCTCACTGGATTCAATGGAATCCCAGCTTGGTAGAACCATCGGGCTATATATCGATGAACTCTACGAACCGCTTCCTTATTACATGCTTCTTTGATATTCTGTTGCCTCAAATTTTTCTTTTTGTTTCTTGCAATGACAATTTCGGGTCTTTTCATAAATAAGTCCATTGGACCTCTCATAGAACTTGCCCCCCTCTAGCTGCTACCATTGGAGTTGGATTTGGAATTTCATCAATTCTTTGAGCATCTTCCTCTGATAATCCAAAACCCAAACTATCTAAGTCAAGCTCCCTAGCATTGACACTATGTTCCTCGGTGCTTGCCGGCGTAGAACTTTGTCTTTCTCAATTTTTTTCTGGTTGTAAAACTCCCATAATTCAGCAATAACATCCTTTGGGACCATTTTACATCCAACAACATTCCCAGGCTTAATCATTAAGTGCTCCTTTGCCCGTGTAATTCCTCCTCTCATAATTTTTCTACAAAAATTACAAATGGTGTCATTGGTATTTCCCTTTTCTACAACACTAACATATTTCCACCCAGGATCAATCCTTGTGGCACGGACAGCAGCTACAGGACGAGTAGCATGGCCAGTAGAGGCAGAAACAGGGGCAGGGGCATCAGAATTACGGGTTGGTCTAGAAGTTGACATGGTGAACCTAGCTGAAAGGAAAAAAATTGGAGGAAGAGAGGTTTATGAGGGAAGAGAAGGAGACAATGAACTAGTGAAGTGAGTGAACTGAATGAAAAAAAAGGAAGAGTCGTTGCTTCTACGAACCAGAAAAAAGAGGGAACTATGGTGATGAGCGGCGGTGACCACCAGCGGTATCGGTCGGCGACGAGCGGCAACAGGCGGCGCCGACGGACGTTCAGAGAGGAAGATTGGTTTTTGAATTGGAGCGGCTGAACTAGTTAACTTGTATCATTTAGGGTTTTGCACATTTACCCAATTACCCTTGAATTTTTTTGAAAAATCCGAAAAAAACCCGCAATTTCGCCATTTTCATGGCGGCCCGCCATGGTGCCACCGCAATTGCGGTGCCTTTTGCCCAGCCGTGATAAGCACGTCACGGTGGCCTATGTATGGTGGCTAGGCCAAATCCCGCCACGCCATTTCGCCATAGCGCCGCCATGGCCGCTATTTCAAAACACTGGTTTACATGCTGCCCCACAACTTTATCTTCTTTGTCCTATGCTTCATTGGATAGCTTCTTGAGTTCTTCTTCTCCTGTTTTAGTTTTCAACATTTTTTTATCTTCATGTATCCTTTCTCTATCTACCTTCACGTACTTTTTCTTTTTTTTTTTTTTGCTGTCATAAGTCTTTTTAGTTCTTGGCCTATGGTTTCTTTTTCTATTTTTTTCCTTGGCCCAACTTCCAATTTTCTTTTTTGTAGCTACTCACCTCCCTTTCTTCTGTTGTATATAAATTCAGCCCACCTTCTTCAACATTCCAAACTTGTAGTTGATTTGCCAAATATTAGGTCGAACATCCTTTTTTATCCCGTATCTACTCACCTCCAGAACCTCTTTCCCCTTTTCTCTCTTTTGGACCTGTTTGGTGTAAGTCCATTCATTGTTCCTCTCTCTTATCCCCCTAACGAGACTCTTAAATTTGTAGGCTGCTCCTAGGTCAAGTTGCATATCCTCATTTTTCTGAAAATCAAAGATTTTTTGTACTTCTCCTACCTACTCTCCTACTTCAGCCATCCCCTCCTCTCTCCTTGTTTGGTTTTCCCAAACACTTTTTTCCTTGATTTTTTGTTGCAGAATTTGTTCAGCCCTAATCTTGCTCTCTTCAGTGCTTTGCTCCTCACCACCCTCTTTTCCAAGGTTTTGTTGATCACGCACCTACTCCTCCCCGTCTTCTCTCCATCCCTGTTGTTTCGAACTTCCTCCTCCCATGGTTGAAACTGGTCGAACTCGGCCGACTCCTAATCCTGGTGAATACTTCTTCTTGGATGGATCCCAGCATGCCATGACTGTTGGATTCTTGCATGTTTTTTTCTTATGTCCTAATATTTCACAATTGAAACAATAACTACCGGCAGCCTCTCATACTTAAAGAAAACCTACAATGGTAGCATTTCCTCTCTATCTAACCAGAAATCTGTAGGCAAAGCGTTAGTAATATTGATGCCAGCCCTGATCCTTAGAAATGATCTCTTGAGAACGCCATCCACTTTTGGGTCTTCAGCCTCAGCCAATACTCCTAACATTCTTCCGATAAGAACTTCTGTCTCTCTATTCATGTGATCATGTGGAATGCCATGAACTTGAATTTAAAATTCCATAAAGTCATGATCAATTTCAAACACTAATTCACCCTCCATCTATAATCTGAGATTAACCAGATTTCTTCTGACATTCCAAGGACCATTCTGAATAATCTGCAACCATCTCTTCCTGTCTTTGAAGCTGAATAACATCTTTTTTCGACCAATGTCGGTAACTGCAACACCTTGTGAATTTCTCTACATTCCCAATAAAACATTCCTGCATGTTTTGAAACTCATCTCTTTATCACTTATTATCTTTTCCACCACATTCAAACAATTTTTTTTATACTCTAGTTCTTCTGACTTGTTGAGCTTGATGACCTTACCTTCTATGCTATTCATGTGTATGTTGCTATATATTTCAGGTTTCACAGTGACTTTGATGGATCAGATAGTATGAAGATTGTGTGAGAATACTATTTGTGGAGTTTGAACAGGATGAAAATGTTCTTTTTTAAAAAAGAATCTAAAGTTTTTAGAGGACTCTCAAGAAAATCTCCCTATTGGAGAAGTTTTACTTCAACTCTTAACAATGAAGTGTGTTTTAGTTTTGATTCCTTAATTGGTACAAACATCTTGGACCAATTCCTACTGCCTTTTGGACAAGGTTATTATTATTTTTTTTTGTTTCCCACGGTATCCCCCAACCCGGTAGGCCAAGGACTAATCCGTCGCAGTACTAAACTCCATTTAAGGATTTGCCGCTGGCCAATGGGTAAGGTTATTATTATTTATTACTAGATCATTATTTTCTTTTCTTTTGGATCAAGATGAGTACACACTGCTATGGTGGGCTTCAATATGTGGGCCATTTCATGAAAATTTGACTGAGGAATTACTTTTGCTAATAATTTTTTTGGTGACTTTTTTGCTAACGTTTCTTACCAAAAAGCCTTTGGATGTGAAAACTTGTTCAGACCAAAAACCGTGAAAATAACTGTGCATTCAGATACTGACAATAACCCCCTTACAAAACCAAAAGGAAAGATTTTTCTGACAAAAAAAGCTGGGAGCATTCAGAATTTCAGACATACATATATTCAGGTAATAAAAATACCTAAAAAAAAAAAAAAACTTTCTCAATATATTAAGGCCATGATTATAAAATTTGCAATAGTATCAGTAAAAATGTAACGCAAAAACGAATTTGATTAGTCGGAGTAATAAACTGTACAAAGAAACAAGTAATAATAAATTAATAATATTAAATTAAATTAAATTAATAATAGCGTGGAGTGAACCTCCGTTTACCAAAAACCACAACACATCGAACTCGTCAACAACCTATGCCGCAACAAACATTACAACAAAATTCCCGTAATCTTTCGCTTTCACTTCTAATTTGATTATTTATTTGTACAACGTAAGCTTCGCATTCTCTCCCAAAAACTAAGCTTGTCTAAAGCACCCTTGTTTGTTGTTTGCTTCCAAATTTTGCATTCTTTGGTGACCAATTGAGTAGTTAATCTTTCATTTTCTTCTATCTGATCAACGTTGGGTTGTACCCCTTTTGACTCCTCTTCAAGCAACCCCCTTTCTATTGATTTTTTTGTTCCTTAAGTTAATTACTATGTTGGATACTGGGTTATTCCCTTTGATTCGCTCTAATCAGCTTCAGCTCAGAACTGGGTCGTTGAATTTGAGTTGAAAAGCTTCTGTTTTCGACATCTCGGGAATGAGATTTGACATGGTTCCCAGTGAAAGATTCAAGCTTTGGCTAAGAATTGCACTTGGGTGGTGGATTTTTCTACTGTTTCTTCCCTCTGTGACTGGTCTCAGACCCTTACGGGAAAGAACTCGTTCTTGGGGTGATGAGGTTTGCTTCTATCTTCATTCTTGAATGTCTGGAAAATTTGAGGATGCATATTGTAAATTTGACCCAAAAAAGTTGTCCTTTAGTTTTTAGTGTTTATCATTTACTGTCAGCTCTGAGGGGTTGCTATAGCGCTATTCTGCTGTTTGAAAGTAGAAACTAGAAATAAATTCATAGTGTAGTGTTCTTGCAATAATGATGCTGTAAATATGGAACCATGTGGTTTAAGGAAGAGGATAAAGGTATTTGAACATATTGTAAGTAGTGCTAAAGTAGTGCATAATTTATTTAGTGAGAGAATTCAACAAACTTATACATTCCAAACTTTACTTATAATTGGAGCGCATTGCTATAATACATGGCTAGTTTTATGCTCAATTTCCATGGATTATTGTAGAATGCTCTTTTAACAATCAGCAATCTAACTGTCAACGGGCATTTGCAGGGTTATTTTTTTTTGTCCAAACATTTCTTTGCTTCTGAAGTGTTGCAGTTTTAAACATTTTTAGAACCTGTGGTAGAAGTAGCTGAAAAACATTATGCCAAAACAAACTAGATCATTTGCAAATAAGTTTATAGAAAAATGTACATGACTTTGTCATGTTTTTTTTTACTGATTTGTTAGTAGTAATTAGTAACATCCAAGGACATGATCACAGACCATAGCTTTTTGACTTTATTGATATTTAACTTCCCTAAACACTGGATTATCATTAGAAATGATTTTACTTGATAAATTGTGATTTATGTGATTGAGGCAAAATCTTAATGGAGGAGAACTCAACAAATTTCATTTTCTTATTGCTTCTCCCAGTGGCTTACAAGAAAAGATGAGACTGATAGTGGTCCATTTTCACAATGGAACATAACTGGAACTTATAGAGGTTTGTATTCTTTAAGAAGCTTGAGTCAACTTTTTATTTTTTGTGTTCGTAGTTTGCTGTTGTCTTGAGGTTGCGGTTTGGTCTGCTGTTTTAAAGTTTAATATGTCCATTTATATAGTTGAAGTATTGCTTTTAGGAGACGGTTTGACCTTTTTTAACGAGTTGACACTTTCATGGAGTAGAATGTTTTTTGAAGACAAAACGGTGTAAATGCTAATCATAAGCTTCTTATCTTTTGGCTTAAGTTACTTTAAATACATTTTTTACTAACTATTCTGGGGCAGATAATATATGGGAAAGGGGGGCAGCACCTAGGTATAGGCTAAGATGTTTCCATGAATTATCAAAATGAACTTATGGCATTTGGACAGATCGTGTAATTTAAAAAGGTTTTGTTCTTCACTTCGAATAGTGTAAGTTATAATGAACTTACTTGGTTCATTTAAAATGGTGTGTTTGTTTGTAAAGTCTGAAACTGTTTTTGTATATTGACCTCGTTAATGCAGGGAGTTGGAAGTTTTCAGATGCCGCAAATGGCTCTTCCAGATTTCCAGACATCAGAAAAACAACTGGTAATTCTGTAATTGAATTAGTTAGTACACCAACAAAGATAACTGGAGTACATTACGTTCAGGTGAGAATTGAAATATACAGTTCACAGAAATTTAGCTATCATAACTCATATAGCTTCTTAATTGTTCTATCATGTGGCATATGCCGAACAGCTAATTAACAAACATATTCATGCTTTTTCCTCAGGGGGTTATTATATTCCATGATGTGTTTGACAATGAATATAATGTTGGTGGTGCCCAGATCAGAGTGGAAGGTGTATATATATGGCCTTTTAGACAGCTTCGAATGGTAGCCAACAGGTGATTTTCATAATATAAATGTCTACTCAAGTTTACATATTAAGTGTGCAAGTTGGCAAATGTTATCATGCTTGTTTATATTTAGAATTTCACCTTGAATATGTTCTTTAATGCTCTGTTGTATTTGCAAGGAAATGCCTAAAATGTCCTTACTCTTTTGAATATGCTCAAGAGTTTCTTTCCTGCTATTGCAGTGGAAAAGAGGGAGAATTGAATCAGGATGGAGATTATATTCTATCCAATCCATACCATCTGGTAACCATCATTTTTTTTTTTATGTATCCCTGATGTTTACGTTTTGTATATTTTTTCTAGAATACTCTCCCCCTCCCCTCCCCAGCAAAAAAAAAATATACCATATGATAATCTTGATTTGGTGATCAATTTATATTCGTATTGTTTAAACAATCTTTATTACTTGGGATAATTGATATTTCTTTGTCCAAGAATTAATATACGTTCTTATACACACCCACCAACACACAGGAGTTCTTCTAATGTGATTTTTATCAATTGAAATGTAACCTTGTAGCTTTAAATATTTTCTCTTATTAACTAGTAGATCACTATGGAGAATTCTTACACTCCAAGTTCCTTGTACTTTACTTCTCTTCATCTTAACAAATTTGCTCTTTTATTTATTTATTTTTAAACAAGTGAGCATCCAAAGTAATTATCTGCTACATGTATTATACACAGCTTGGAGTTTTCTCATCTCAGGTACTGCAAGATTCTTCCCGAGATAAGATGTGGAGAAAGAAACATTGTAATTTATCTCCCATACTAGTACACTTTGAAGGAATTTCCCATAATTTTGTGGTATTATTGACTTGCTATTTTTTTCCTCTGCTGCAGCTCCAATGCATGACATGGAGAAACATTGTAATATTGAAATTGCTGCACAGCTTTCACGCTTACCATCAACCAAAAATGGTACTTTCCCTGGCATTTCAATACTTATTAACTTCCTCACCTCAATAAAAATATTTAACATTAATATCTTCCTTTTGGTGCTCTTCCATTCTAATATTTCCTCATTTTGTTTTTATCCATTTGAGATTTGAGATCATTCTTTTTATTGATAATGATTATATTTTTGTATATTTTTTACCGGATGATTTACCATGTGCTTATGTTACTTCCTATAGAAGGAGAACATGATCGATTTCACCTCGAAGGTTTGATGGAGAGTCCCTCCACGGATGATGATGGGGACTGTTTCTCACCTTTACTGTTAAATACAACTTCTGTCAACATTGAGGTGTACTATAACAAAGCAGTGAACTATACCTTGATGGTTACTTTTGTATCCTTCAATCATGGATATTCTTACAGCATTATTATTTGTTGTTGTTCATAACCCTTTTAGTTCCTTAACGTACATATATCAGGTTTCTTTCTTGCAAGTTCTTCTACTGATTCGTCAAATGGAGCATAGCAGCACTCAATCTGTAAGAATTTACTTTTATTTGAGATTTCATATGCCATGGATTTATAAAATGGAATTAATATGTAAATCTTCAATTTGGATGTATGTATCAGATACTATTTATTTCGTGATTTCATAGTAATCTCTGAATATGATTTTGATATTTCCACAGGGGGCTGCAAAGGTTTCAATATTGTTGATTGGCCAGCAGGCGATAATGGATGCTTATCTTTGCCTTTTACATCTGACTGCAGGAATACTAGTTGGTAAAATTGAGATTTCACAACTTGAAACTGATGAATGAGAATGACCCACAAAATGCAGTGTTATGTTTTTATTGATTTTTATATGCTATTACCATTGTTGCAATAGAGCGGACTTGAGTCATTGATTATCTTATTTTGTAGTATTTATCAGATTCTCATTTTAATAATTATAGCTGCTACCTGAAATGCAGAATCCTTGTTTAATGCTTTTGCAACTGCTGCATTTTTCAAGTTCGTTGTCTTTTCAATATTTGAGATGAGATATCTCCTCACCATCTGGAAGGCAAATAGGCCTTTGAGTAGCGGAGAAGGTTGGGAGGCAATGAGGCGCGAACTTTCCGTCTTATATAGCCGTTTCTGTAAGTATTCATTTTGAATGAAACGTTTGAGAACTGCTAGGAGACCATCATAATTTATTGTTTTTGGTCATCACTTAGCCATCAACTCAATTCTTATAGTCTAGTAATCCAACAACATTTTTTATTTCATACTTTTAAATATTGATGACTAACTGATGGCCAAAAACAATAAATTATGATGGCCCTCTAGCATTGCTCGTGAAGAAATAGTGCCTGCATGATAAAGAATTCATTGTATGACGTGGCCGGATTTTAATGGTTTCACTTTCTCTGCAGATGGAATCCTGTTAGGAGGCATTCTCCTCATGTACGAGTTCCATCACCATTTGAGACCTATTCTTCTTCTTATATACTCCTTTTGGATACCTCAGATAATCACCAACGTTATCCGTGACTCGCGCAAGCCGCTGCATCCTCATTATATCCTCGGGATATCTGTTACTCGCCTAGCAATCCCGCTATATGTTTTTGGTTGCCCAAACAACTTCATGCGCATACAGCCGGACAAGAGCTGGTGTGTTTCATTGGCTGCATTTATTGGACTTCAAGCTTCAGTTCTTCTTCTGCAGCATTATCTCGGCTCACGGTGGTTCATCCCTCGCCAGGTTAGGCCAACTGTCTTCTTGTTGCTTTATGACCACTTACACATTCAGATGATTTCATCAAAATCTTCTGATCATGAGCACGACTCTGCGGCGAAGATGGCAATATCCAAATTCTCACTATTGTGATCTGTGGAACACTAGCATGAGTCTTTTCTCTATCTTCGTTTCTTTCATGATTCGCAGATACTGCCTGAGAAGTACAGCTATTATAGGAGGTTTAATCAAGATGCAAGACACGCTATGGATTGTGTTATTTGCATGACATCCATTGATCTTAATCAACGGTCTAATGATTGCATGGTATGTCAATAACTCGATATAAACTTAAACCTTTGTTAAACTCGAAATTAAGAACTACAATCTGGATTTAAGCCTAATGTGCAGACTTTTACACAGGTGACACCTTGTGATCATTTCTTTCACTCTGGTTGTCTGCAAAGATGGATGGATATAAAGATGGAGTGCCCAACTTGCCGGCGCTCGCTACCGCCTGCATAAAGTGATTTTTCGTCTCTTATTTCAATAGGACCAACAACTGACCCTGTTCAACTTGATAGATACTTCTGGAGTTCTGGTAACATGCTTAGGCCGTAGTTACATCCAACTTCTTTACATTGTTTTGCTTTCAATATTAGGTGGCAGAAGTGAAGGTTTATTAAGTTTTATTTTTGTTACACCAACACACCATGTAAGCTAACTACGATTGCCTCACATGGGTTTTATGTTAACCCTTTCTTTTTCTTATAGAAATTTTGTAACTTGATTTTTCCACCATATTCCAGATGCTGAGAGTATGGTTTATGTAAAGAAAAATGTTAAGCTGCCAACATTTTGTTAGATCAAATGCAAAATAAATCCAAAAAAGGTATTAATCTTCTAACGTTTTTCTTTAAGGTGCAAAAGTAAAGACAAAATTGTAATTTTATCTTTTAACACGAAATGTAATCTTTATTCTTTTTGTCATTTGTGATTCCCATTCTAACTTCCTAAAATAGATTGCACCATTGCACATTAGTGAAAATATTTGTTAGTTTCTCTCTATCTTTTTCATGTGGCACCAACACTTTCGTACTATATTAAGATACATTGATCCAAAAAATATATGAAAAATTGGTAAGTGATAAATAACAAAGAACAGAGAAATTACCTTAAACGGAACACAAGTGAACACGAGAATAGAATGGCAACTTTGAACAGTCTTCAATTATTTCAACCAAAATGGTCATCATAACCACTCAAGCTACAAGCTCCAAACATGTACCCTCAAACAATTAAAAGAAAAACTATGGTTTCTAAATATCCGAGTCTATAAACTCTGAGAAAGCTCAAATAGTTATTATTTATTTTCAGCATGAATGAGATTCAACATACTGTCCCACGTAGTTTCTTTCATCATTATCTGTATATCTTAGCCTCCACCACCAGAGCCATATTTCTTTCCAAACAAGAGGAGCTGTAGCTTGTCATAACCGGCAAGCACACCGGCACCTGCAACAGCACGCAATATGTTCGCACCGGCACCTTTGAAGAGCGACTTAGCACCCTCTTTGGCGATGATCTGCTTGAATGCATCCACTGAGCCGCTGTATTTCACGGCTTCTCCGGATGTCATCATCATTCTTCTACGAACAGTATCAATGGGGTAAGAGGCCAAGCCAGCACCTATTGTGATCCCCCAACCCAAAAAGAAACTTGCAAAGAAACTATCCTGTTAACAAGTGCAAATTATAGTAAGTAAAAAGCATTGTATGAGTAGTCTAGGATACTGTGTCGATTCATTTTTTTTACTGTAGCTACTCACATGAAATTGTCTTCATATAAAGATGATAGGTGAAAATCGTTAAATGACACGTTTGACTAGATTGTTATTTAACAATTCTCAACCGTAATCTTCACATGAAGACGATTTCATGAGATTAGTTACCTTTTTCTACAAGTTACAACATACTAGATTTGAAATTCAGATGTTGCACGAACCTGCAAGCCATCGACCAGAACCACTGGTTTCAAAGAATCATACATTCCGAAATAGAGACCACGATACACAACAATCCCAACACAAGAGATGGTGAATCCGCGATAAAGGCCAGTGATACCATCGGATTTAATGGTTTTGGTGTAAACATCAATCAAGCCAGTGAACTGCCTTTGACCACCCTGCTTAGCAGCAACCTTGGCATCATTGGCCAAACGAGTTCTGGCAAAGTCCAAAGAATAAACAAACAAGAGGGAAGAAGCTCCGGCAGCCCCACCAGATGCCAAGTTCCCAGCAAACCATTTCCAGTAGCCATCTCTTTCTTTCTTGAAGTTGAAGAGCTTCTTAAAATAATCCTTGAAAGCAAAGTTCAGCGCCTGCACATAAATGAAAACATAATACAGAATTTTTTCAAACAAGAGTAAAATTTGTTTCATCTCATTTACCCAAAAAATTCACATCTATAATTCAAAACATAAATGTGAATTCTTTTATTTATGCTAATAATGATAATAACAAACTGCCAAGCTATATCTCAAATAGCATAGTCTCCCCATACCCACCTAGAGGTCGCGGGAGCATGCGACATATCACATACAAATTTGACAATTTAAAATAAAGAGGAGAGAATAAAGAACCTGAGTAGGGAAGTATCTGATAACATTAGCAGTGTTTCCTCTCCAAAGTGAAAGCACCCCTTCATCCTTAATAGTTCTAGCAAAACAATCACCAATTCCCTTGTACGGATGAGACAACCGACCAGTCTTGAGCATCTCATCCTGGTTCTGAATTAGCAGCTTAACTCTCTCGATCGGCGCGGCCGCAGTCTTAGACACAGCAGCAGACACTCCTCCCATCAGAAAATCCACTATGAAAGAAGTAGTAGCTCCTCCTTTCTCCGCCGGAGAGTAAGCTGTGACCGGCGATACCATCGGTGTCACGGCCGCAAAGCCATTGAGGTAAATGCCACTGCTGGAAGAGTTTCTTGAGTGAAATCCAGTGGCAAGCTTGGACACAAGAAAAGATCCTCCACCTAGCTTCTGTGATATTGATGGATGCTGCATCATATAAGGTCCACCCTCCATGATTTCTGTTTACACTGTGACCTATCAACAATTCAAATCACAAATCATATAACAAATTCAAATAATGATAACGACTCTGTTCAAATAATAATAGTGTTTAAACTATACTCTTTTCTAGTCTTGTAATGCTTATGCCATATATCATATACATAAATTCAGATTAAGTTGATGTAGCATGATAAATTTTTAGTACAAATCAAAGGTAGGATCCTATTATGTAAATCAATTAATCAAAGCATCACCAGCTAGCTAGTTATCTATGTAACGAACTAAGTAGTAACTAATTAACGCGGGAAAATCGTGAAAAGAAAAGAGCAACGAAAAATATTATTAGAAAATATATAGTAAGGTTGAGCAACAGAATCTGGTACTTGATTTACAATACAAGGAAAATGGAGGAAGTGTTGTTAGACGAAAACGGTTCCGAACTTGGAAGGGACTCGAACTTGCTGAGACTCAACTCACTTAAGTGTCTGTAAACGTGGGACTTGGGAGAACCAACACAGCACCGGAACGAGCCACGTAAGGCTGTTATGTAATGACAATTTTGCCCCTTTCTTTATTCCTTTTCTCCGACATGTCCCCACCTAACAGACGAAAAGTTCAGGCCGTTCACGAAACTTCTGATACCAAAGCCAAAGTGCACTTTAATTTAATCTTCAGCTGACACCTATAAACATTAGGCTTTAAAAAAAAAAAAGAAGAAAAGTTTAATTAATTTGTGGTTGCTTATTTTGTGTATGTAGAGCAGGGAAAAGAAATAACAATTAATTTATGTCAATTAATCTAACACTGGTCAGTCTACAAATCTACATCCTTGAGAAAAAGCTTTTAGAATTATAGTTTTTTTTTTATTATTAAAATTTTATTAGGTAGACAATAATTTTTATGAACAATATGAACAATGAATTTTAAAATTGACTCAATAAAGTAAAAATATATTATTCTTTTAAATTATCCACCTAAAATCTTAATATTAGAATAATCATCCATACACTTAATGAATTAAACATTCCATATATCCATTATTCATATTATTTAATATTTTCGTTATTCTAAATAGAGACTGATAACCCAAAATAACGAAACCCAAAAAAGATAAAACTACTCTGTAGGCATATTGGGTTCATCGTCCATTTGCACCCATCTTTATTTCTCTCTTCGTTTTATTTTTTATCAACCTAGTATATATAAAATATGAATTTAAGATCTGTAGCAATCGACCAAAAAATAAGATCTGTAACATTCTGCTTTGTGACTATTTGATCAAGAGAAATGTCTAACGAGAAAAAAAAAAGAAGTTGTTTGAACATAATGCTGTGTTTTTTTACATCGATGTTATTTACTCAATCCAAAATTAAGGAGAAGGTGTTTTGATTTATGAATCAATTCTTTTGGTATTGTCATTAAAATTGAGCACAAATCAAACTAGTACAGAAATACAACAAAAGAATGTAAATGTTTCAACAACTAAAACAAAGCAAAATAACAAACGTGAATAACAATTAAAATCTATGATCCTTTCTTTTATTAATGTATTTCTTATATTTTCTCTAGATGATGCACCACCAATTTTCATGCTTCTTCTTTTTGGATTGGTCTTCCAACATCCCATGTCACTCTATTTTCATGATATACATTATTATCTACCATCTCTTAACATTTTCTCCTAACACCATGTCTTCCAGTAAACGTAGTAAGTATGCTAATATCAAAATCAGCTTATTGATATCTTCCTTATGCATTTGGTTTCATAAACTTTTCTTCAACTAATCTGTCTCAATTGTGCATTCACTTTGTCCAACTTCTACCTTTGATATTTGTCTTTTCTTTCCACTCTTTTTGGCTTGCAATTCCACACTCAAATTTTGTATGATGAGCTTCAAGTTCATGGTTTTATTTTTCAAAAAAAGAGTTTGTTCCCAACACACCACCTCCTTCCCTTTTAGTCAATCTACTATGTTCTTGTTATCCACTGTTACCACAATATCTTCCTCCTTAATGCTTGCCTTCTCAAGCATCCATTGAATGACAATTTGTATTCCACTCAATAATATCTCACCGTTTGAACCTTTTCTAATCACTTCACCCTTGTAGCACCACGCTTCTCCTCCCTTTCTTACCAAGTACTCCCCCACCATATACATACTTAAATCAGTTAGTCACCCTGTATAAGGTACATAGTCACCACCTCTATTTACTAACTTCTACATCATAAATTACTCTATTGCATCCTATATTCTTTTTTTTCTTATCCTTATACCATTGATTAGCTTGAACTTGCACTGTTCCCACACTCTTCCCCATGCGATAACCTTGTTTTTAAAAATTCTAACATTCCTACATCTCTAAATAGATCATACTATGGCAAAGAAAAGGATTATCCTTTTTTTCCTTAGCATCTTATAAGCGTCCTGTTTCCCCAAGTTTCAAACTAAATTCTAACATCCCTTGATCTAATCCAACACACATTATCATAACATAAGACTGACCACCATAATTTAAATGTAAAATTACAATCTAATAATAGATGGTTTACTTTTCGGCGCCTCATTGCCCAATACACAAGCTCCATCTCTTTGATTAATAATATTTCTCTTTATTAGCTTGTCCTTCTAATTTGATACTTTAAACTACTTTAGAAACTTCTTTTCGAATGTCAGTCCTTCTAATCATTTATCCCTTTAAAATCTCGTATTTTTTCTATCACTAACACACATCTACCATCCCTCTTTACATATCTTGTTATATATGTTGTTATTATTGGCAATTTTAGCCCATTTCCTTCCATGTCCTGCTGTTCCAAGATTAGCAATTTCCTTCTGTGATCCGTGGCACTCTTACAAGGATGCTCTTAATCCCGATATATCTGAGAAGGATTCACTCTAGAATACAATAAACAATTTATTATATCAACAACCAATATTTTTTCTTTTCCAGTTGATATGATCGAACTAGTCTTTCATTTAAATTTTGTTTATAGAAAGTTTAATTAACAAAATAATATAGTACTCCATTATAATAGTAGTTACGCGACGTGGTGATAGGACAAAGGCAGGTCGTTGTTGTTGGGACCAAATGAAATGACAAAATCAATCCAATATCCCAGACGTTGCAACATGCTATTGGAGCAAGAATTTTAATATGTCCTTCCACAATAAAAGACCACCCTTAGATGATGTTATTATACACAATCTAAGGGTAACAAAGATCCCAAAGAAAGTAAACTGTTGGTTCAGGAGTAGGGAGGGTCCCTAGTACACCCAAGAAGCCTAGCTCCAAGTAATGCCAAAACTTTATGAATGCGTTATATCGTATCATATGGTTACAGACTATCTTATTTTTCAAACATTGCTGTACACGACAAATACTATCTATCTGCAATGCTTGAGTATACACGGGAGAACCCTTAGTGTATATAAAGGGTAAAATTCATTTTGAGTGGTTATTTATTTATTTTTGTTTACGATTATATTAAGTGTATATCAAAATTAGTCACTAATATAAAATATATATTAAAAATAAATTAAACTACACATATATTTATACATATATATTGGTGGTTGATTTTAGTGTACGAATAGTATTTTTGTTTTGCTTATTACTAAAAAGGAGCAACAACAATAATAACAATACTTTATCCCATTAAATAACAAAAATATTTAAGAGATGATGATAAAAGTTAACTTAAAATAATTTATTTTTTTATTTTGTATTAGTTAATTATTGTTAAAATAATTAAATAATATTAGATGTAATAATTATAAATTATTAATACTACATGCATAAAATTATAAATATTAAGTTAAATAAGATAATTTAAAATTATTATTTCCCAAATATTATTATTAAATAAAATTAATTATATGGATCAAATTAACTTATTAAATTCTATAAAGTATTATGTCTATAGTGACATATTTTACACATATATAAATCTTGTTTTATCATGTTTGTTGCATATAATAAGACATTTTGCACATATAAATTTTTTTTTACCACTGTGTATTCGGTCTTTTTAAATCTTCTTTTATCTTTAACCAACGGCCTATCTTTCATGTAATTTATTTTTCTAATTGAATATTGTGTCAGTCTTCTCATTGCATGTTCAAACTTCAAACTACTTAGAACAAAATTTTATCATTTTTTTAAACAATAGCCACTAATCCGTTCACTTTTATTAATAAAAAAAATTAACAAAACAAAAATTAACTTCAAAGTACATTGCTTAATAAAACAAAATAAATAATTCATAGAATAGCATTCATTTGCTTTCCTTTCACTTCTTTGTTCTTTCCCTGTCCCCCCCTTCCCAACTCTCCCAATTCACCTTTTCCTTTCCAAGGTCCTACCACTTTTCCAGCATCTCACAACTCCAAATTCCCCCATTATTCCATCCAAAGATTTCATCCAACGGTTACTATTCAACCTAAAATTATAGACTTACAAAAATTAAAACATTAGCTAAGATGATAACTCATGAATGTTCAGATATTTTTATGTGAAATTAAATAATTTTTAACAATTAAGTTTTATATAAAGTGTTATTAATTTCACATAAAAATAATTATACATGAGTGAGTCTTAACTCTTAACCATATATATAGAATTTATGAGGATCGTAATAGTAACAAAGGACATGATCAGTTGGTTGATTGAATTTGGATGGACAGAGCGTCCTTGCAATTCAGTTTCAAGTAGTACCATAAATCATTACACAACACAACACAAAAATACAAAAACAAAGGCCGAGAAAAAATGAACTAGTTTTTGTGGTCCTCACTCATCATTACTAAAGTCATCCATTTAAGTACTTCATTCACCACCTAGCTTCAAGCTCACTCATCACAATCACAACCCTTTGTTGATGGACCGGGGTGGTGGTGAAGACGCGCCGCTAGAGGCGAAGAGGGAGCCTAAGCCGGATGAAGATCATAATAATAATAATAATAAGAAGAAGAAGAAAGAAGTGCCGGTGACATGGGTTAGCGGGAAGAAAGGTTCCGGTGGTGGCATGCGGTGTTGTCAAGCTGAGAAGTGCAAGGCGGATCTTGAGGAGGCAAGGCAGTACCATAGGAGGCACAGGGTGTGTGAGTACCATGCCAAGGCTCAGGTGGTTCTTGTTTCCGGCATTAGACAACGCTTCTGTCAGCAATGTAGCAGGTTCATCTCTTCTCTTTTCTTTATGTGCTCTCACAGTTATATAAGGTTTCTCTTACAGATATAATAAATCTTGTTTTCTTTATTGGCTTATGTTTTTTAAACGAGTGATTTTGTGACATAATATCAAGATTCTATATTTATACAAATTGTCTTTTTCTATCGGTTTAAATTTTTAGAATTAGTAATTTCACCACAATTTTTTTATATATGTATGGTGCAGTAGTGTTTATTAATTATTACTCGAAAAATAATAGAGTCAACACTCCTAGTAAGTAAAGAAAGAAGTGACTAAGTATTGAGTCAAATATAAAATAAATATAATAAAATCTAAGAATCATTGCCTTTTTTTTTTGTGTGTTTTTGTGGTTGATGTATCAAAAGTAACAATTGTGGTGCAGGTTCCATGAGATAGGTGAATTTGATGACACAAAAAGAAGTTGCCGGAGGCGTTTGGCCGGACACAACCAACGGCGAAGAAAGAACTGTGATTCTCAAGCAGAAGGGTCGAGGCGCAAAGGGATATGTCCTCAGTTGAAGAAGGACACTGCCTGTGGAGATGATAGGAGCAGAATTCAGATTGCAATCCAAGAGAGTGGAGCTTATAAACATTTCCAGATAAGATGAAAAGTGAAACTTCTTTCGTTTAAGCATAATTGCTCCCTCTCTTCTGTCATCTTCGGAAACTTATTAAACTGTTCCTATGTCACATTAGTGGTGAAGAATGCAATTTGATAATAAAAACACTCTTCTTTCTTCTGGATATATTGGTTAGATATTTGAGTATGATGAACTGAAACTAAACCAAAGGCTTCAAATCCGGCTATTTATTGACTAAGATTAACTACTAAAATTAATTATCGCTGTAAAATATTCGAAATATTAAAATACACATTAAATATAAATTAAATTATAAATATATTTATAAGGAAATATATTATTTTAATGTAAAAATAACATTTTTGTTTAAAATCAATCTTCAATTGTTTTACTTTTTTATTTTATTTTTTGGGTACATTCATGAATTATTATATCTAAATTCAAATTCAATTTATATTTAGATGTTTTGATTTAAATATTTAACTAAAAGTAAAAAAATATTATGGATCAAAGAGAATATTTACGCTTCTACCAAAATAAAACTTTTTTAGAACAATCTTAAATGTTTGATCATTGTCTAGACATAGAATTAGTATTAAGTAGTGGGAAACTCAATGGCTCCAAGGGTCAAGTTGGGTTTAGGAATCCAGATTGTCAAGTTGCAATGGGATAAGAATTCACCAAAAGCACAATAAACTAAGTTGCCTTTACATGATTAAAAATACCACCTTATCATAGAATATAATGTCCTGTTCTTCCCATTCCTTGATTCCTTTTGGCACCCAAAAGAAAATGTCACGCACTCTAATAGAAATGGACAAGATGAATTTAAGACAATGACTAAGTCAACATTCATGTGTTAATGTATGGTCAATCAGCTTGTTGTTAATGAATGTAGCCATGAATGGACTTTCTAGCTAGTGTATACTCATACGTCATTTATACAATTTGAGTGCGACTTTTTGTTATTATTATTATTATTATTATTATCATTTTCAACTTTCAAGAACACCTTTTTAATACTGAAAAAAAAAGCTAAAATAAAATTTGTGTAATTTATTCGGATAAAAAGCACTTTTCTTTTTTCTTATGAACACACTTCAATCTCTCTGTGTATTCATAAAATGAAACACCCTGAACTCTTCATTGAACTCGTTATTTAATTAATCTGAGACTATATATTATATTATTATCCTTGTACTTGTAGCTTTTTGTTTATGAAACTTGTAAAATTAAAGGGTAGTTTTTTGGTAAATATAAGTCAAAGGATCTAATAATATGCAGAAACAGGGGTTTCTGTTTTGTTCTTACATAATGCACTATAGCAAGGTCTAAAGACTATTTTGTTATTAGAAAAAAAAAAAAAACAAACAAAATTAATTAAATTTTATGGGATTTGTTTCAACTATCTCATCAAGATGAAGACAGCTTTTAAACTAAAATACTTACTTAACGAGAAATGAAATGAAATAAAAAGGTGAAAATATTCTTTAATTAAATGAAAAGTTGATAAACTCCACTAGCAAAACAAACACAAACTTAGAAGTTAGAATGTGATTACCAGAATATTAACCATTATTATGAAATTGAAAAGGAAATTGGCGTTCTGAAGGAAAAGGAAATCAAATTGGCGTTCTGAAGACTACTATGAATATTAACCATTATTATGAAATTGAAAATAGTGATGTTTTCCACTTGCCCTAAATGCATGGCAGGCATCTTACCATATCTTGCTCCATTATTCTATGATATAGCATCATCATTTGCCAAATTTCCATATAAGCTTCCTCTCTTTGGTTTGATCATTGGTGAAATATGTGTATTAACTAATTTTAGAAGTGAATTGGCATGTGCATGTTTACTTGAATAACTAACTCTCTATTATAAGTTCATTAACATGCTACCTTTATTATATTCAGTGATCACTATGTAGCAATTTTCTCTAAATGGGATAATAAACTCAAAATGGTTTAATTAATTTGGACTTTTTTGATTGGCCAAGTTAACAACAAAGTGCCAATTTTAAAGTGTATTCGTCTAAAAATACTATAGTTGTAAAATTCAATCTGCACTGGTTAGTTTAACTGAAAAACTAATAAATTAGATTTTAAATTAGTCCAATTTAATATTCTGACAGTTTAAATAAAGGAATCGATCAAAATTAATATGATTTGTTATCCAAACTGAATGGATTAATTCAGTCAATTTGTACGCTGATAATATCAGGATGACATGAATATCTAAATTTATGCCAATTTTTAAAAATTTGCTTAAACTAGAATTTGAATAAGGATTCTTGCAAGTTGATTGTCAGTTCAATTTTAATAACTATGAAAGAGACTTTTAATTTTGCTTCATAAAAGTTTAAACTTTATTTGACTCAAGTTAGTGGTAATTTGATGACGAATATATTTAAGAAAGAACTTTTAATATTATTTTATCTATTTGTTTTTTAAAAAATATTTATGCATAATATCATCAATAATAACTTGATTGCATCATTAACACACCATCTTACCCTAGACCTATCTAGTTGATACACATATCTAACCCTTTTGTGGCTTCTTTTAAAATCTTGAAGGAAATTGTGACAGCAAATCCTTCATTTTTTTTTTCCAACTGTGGGATTTTGCATGTATGTGTTGTATCTATGCACTAAGATGCAAGCAAAGTGTGGGCCATTTATATTAGCAATCCATCTTTCGAAACTGAAACGTGTTAATTAATAATAATAATTTCATAGATTCAATGATTTTCTGCCTTTGAAGTGATGCCATGCTTCTCTATATGGTTAGCAAAATACAAATTTAGATGTATGTATGTATGTCCTTGTTTTATTGACAATGACATTAATTGATACATGGACTTAACCTTCATATATTCGTTCAGTAAAATGCCGCCCATGCAACTGGATAATTTATTAAACTTTTATCATGCAAATTTAAATTAACCAGATCGATTTTTTTTAACTTGAAACAAAGATCACAAATGTTAAGTGAGGCTTTTTTTATTTAAATAAAAATTTCTTTATTTATTAATGGATAAAGTATATATTTTGTCTTTGAAATTTGACAAAAATTAAAAAATATCCCTTAATTTTATTTTGTTTTAATTTTGTCTTAAAGCTTTCGATTTGCATCAAATATACTCTTAACGGCTAATTTTTCAAAAAATTTAAAACCAATTCAACAATAATTTCATAAGAACAAACCTCAACACAAGTAAATAAAGCATAATTTTCAAGAATTATTGTTAGATTAATCTTAAATTTTTTTAAAATTTAACCATCGAAGGTATATTTGATACAAATAAAAAACTTTTGGAACAAAATTGAAATAAAATAAAACTTAAGAATATTTTTAAAACTTTTGTCAAACTTGAGAGACAAAAAATATATTTTACCCTTTATCTTATCAATTTAAATCAGGATACAAAAATTTACTAATTTATACATTTAGTCTCATTTATTATATTTTTAAAGTTTTTAGCCACTAAAAATGTTTTCCTCTCTATTTTTACATGTATAGACATTGAAAATGAATCACATTTTTTTTTCCAATTTTGCGACCACCAAAAATGAAAATAGAAGAAAAGTTTTTATTTTTGCAACTATCATAACCGAAAATGGGAGAAAATATTTTTATTCATTTTGAACCGAAAATGGCTTAAACTTCAAATTTTTCCTTCTATATTCGCAGAATGATTAACCGGTGTTGGTCGAAAAATATTTCGATCAGAGTGAATTAGATCAAAATATTAAAAAGTGTACATGTAAGTATAAATTGAGAGTTATTTGACACAAGCTCGATTTTGGACACATCATTAAATCGAGTGGGCATAGTCAAATGGATATTCGAAAGAGAAATTGAATGAACGTGAAGAGAGGAATTTTTGCGTGTGATGAGTTTGGAAAACTCCAAATTAACATTTGTGATGAACAAACATTATTGAAATAATCAATTACAAAATTATTAACATGATTTTCAATAAACATGTATTAATTAATAATTTTGTGATGCAGGTTTTAATTAGGCCGAAAATAAATGAAGTGCAGCAGCCCAAAATCAAAAAACTTGCAATCAGCCTTATTTAATATTTCCCACATTATGGCTGAATGGCTATAATAGAACTTGGGCCAGAATAAATCTTGTTACTATAAGCCCAAAGAAAGCTTTCCTTTTTGTTCAATGCTTGATCCAAAAAAATTCATCAGGAAAGCAAATGTTATTAATTGGGTCAGATTAAATTTTATTGCTACCAAGCCCAACATTAATTTTGATGAATGTTTTCAAGCTTGGTCCGAAACCAAGTTAAAGAGAAAGCAAATTAGCTGCATGTTCCAACGGATTCCATTTCTTGTTAATGATGGATTTCAAAACTTAATATGCTAGCATTGGAAACATGAGAGAGAACTTGACTTTGATTTGATGGAAATCATTATGATCAATGCAGCACGCCACTCAAAGCAAGAAAAGTAAAAGCAATCCAGCAATTTGTTTCATTTCAATTAATTGCTTTTACTTTAACTTCACATTCTCTCTCATCTCTTTCCTTCTTCTCCTTCGGTTATTGTCCAGAAACCAATGGAAGCTAAGCTCGGCTACCAAAAGGAAGAAGAAGCTACTTGCATCAAGACCATCAAGCTAATGATGGCAAGAAAATATAACAAAAGAAAAGTATGTTGTGCCTGAGATTATCACCAAAAAGTGGTAAAATTTGGTGAGGTAATCTCGGATCCTTCATACTCAAAAAGAAAAAAGGAGATTCGGCCAGCAAGGAGGAAATTCTTGGAGGCATGGTTTGTCTGTGATTCTGCTCAACCACCACAGGAAGTAGCTAGAGTGGCGAAGTGATGGAAGAAGCAGAGATTGGAGCAGATGAAGTCATCATCATCATGAAGCATCAAGGGCCAGAAATCCATCTTGGAGAGCAAGCCAAGGATGGAGCGCCCGGATTGATGAAGTGTGATGACCAAGGAAGAACTAGAGGTACTTGCATGTTGGATTTTGCACGAGTTACCTCTTCTCTCTGTGTGGCCGAACCGGATATGTTTTGAAGGAAAAGAAGCTAAGCTCGGTTTTGTGTTTCAACTGTGAAGGCTTCACTTCTCTATAAAAGGGGTGAACAGTCACGGTTTGATTCAAGGAGAAAGTGTGAGAGTGCAAGACACAGAAGTCTCATAGCTACCTAAGCTTACAGATTTTCTTCTCCTTCAATGTATTCTATTTTGTAATTTTTCTATTTAATTTTGTCATGTCTTGAGTCTCATGGAAAAAGGCAAACAGTGAGGTGGTGCGCGAAATTGTGAACAATACTTTTTCACAACTCTCATAATCCCCAGTAATGGCTCCAAAAACGTGGTAGCTCAATACCATGGCATTACACAACTTCGCACAACTAACCAGCAAGTGCACTGGGTCGTCCAAGTAATAAACCTTACGTGAGTAAGGGTCGATCCCACGGAGATTGTTAGTATTGAAGCAAGCTATGGTCATCTTGTAAATCTTAGTCAGGCAAACTCAAATGGTAATGATGATGAACGAAAATAACACAAGGTAAAGATAGAGATACTTATGTAATTCATTGGTAGGAACTTCAGATAAGCGCATGAAGATGCCTTCCCTTCCGTCTCTCTGCTTTCCTACTG
>NC_029779.3:32618211-32619310 GCF_000817695.3 Arachis duranensis
AAACTCATAGTAAAGTCCAGAAAAGTGAATTTTAACTAAAAACTAATAAAAATATACTAAAAACTAACTAGGTCATACTAAAAACATACTAAAAACAATGCCAAAAAGTGTACAAATTATCCGCTCATCACAACACCAAACTTAAATTGTTGCTTGTCCCCAAGCAACTGAAAATCAAATAAGATAAAAAGAAGAGAATATGCAATGAATTCCAAAAACATCTATGAAGATCAGTATTAATTAGATGAGCGGGGCTTTTAGCCTTTTGCCTCTGAACAGTTTTGGCATCTCAATCTATCCTTTGAAATTCAGAATGGTTGGCTTCTTTAGGAACTCAGAGTCTAGATAGTGTTAATGATTCTCTTAGTAAAGTATGATGATTCTTGAACATAGCTATTTATTGAGTCTTGGCTGTGGCCCAAAGCACTCTGTCTTCCAGTATTACCACCGGATACATACATGCCACAGACACATAATTGGGTGAACCTTTTCAGATTGTGACTCAGCTTTGCTAGAGTCCCCAATTAGAGGTGTCCAGGGTTCTTAAGCACACTCTTATTGCCTTGGATCACAACTCTTATTTCTCTCTTTTTTTTCTCTTTTTTTCCGTTTTTTTTCCCTTTTTTTTCGATATTTTTTTTTGCAATGCTTTTTCTTGCTTCAAGAATCATTTTAATGATTTTTCAGATCCTCAGTAACATGTCTCCTTTTTCATCATTCTTTCAAGAGCCAACATTCATGAACCACAAATTCAAGATACATATGCACTGTTTAAGCATACATTCAGAGAACAAAAATATTACCACCACATCAAAATAATTAAACTATTATAAAACAAAAGTATTGCCACCACATCAAAATAATCAAACTGTTATAAAATTCAAAATTCATGCAATTCTTTTCTTTTTCAATTAATTAAGCACATTTTTATTCAAGAGAGGTGATGGATTCATAGGACATTCATAACTTTAAGGCATAGACACTAAGACACTAATGATCACAAGACACAAACATAGATAAACATAAGCATAAAATTTGAAAAACAGAAGAATAAAGAACAAGGAAATCAAAGAACGGGTCCACCTTAGTAATGGCGGCT
>NC_029779.3:32619519-32619703 GCF_000817695.3 Arachis duranensis
CTCTCCTAGGGAGGTGTTGATTTGCTCCCAATAGTTTTGTGGAGGAAAGTTCATCCCTTGAGGAATCTCAGGGATCTCATGATGAGTGGGATCTCTTGTGTATTCCATCCTTTTCTTGGTGATGGGCTTGTCCTCATCAATGGGGATGTCTCCCTCTATGTCAACTCCAACTGAATAACAGAGG
>NC_029779.3:32621399-32621951 GCF_000817695.3 Arachis duranensis
TGATGATGAGTGTCACGGATCATCACATTCATCAAGTTGAAGAACAAGTGATATCTTAGAACAAGAACAAGCGGAATTGAATGGAAGAACAATAGTAATTGCATTAATACTCGAGGTACAGCAGAGCTCCACACCTTAATCTATGGTGTGTAGAAACTCCACCGTTGAAAATACATAAGCATAAGGTCTAGGCATGGTCGAATGGCCAGCCTCCTAATGATCTAAGATAGCATAAAATGAAGATAGCTACCAAAGTCCCTAGATACAATAGTAAAAGGTCCTACTTATAGAGAACTAGTAGACTAAGGTTTACAGAAATGAGTAAATGACATAAAAATCCACTTCCGGGCCCACTTGGTGTGTGCTTGGGCTGAGCAATGAAGCATTTTCGTGTAGAGACTTTCCTTGGAGTTAAACGCCAGCTTTGGTGCCAGTTTGGGCGTTTAACTCCCATTTGGGTGCCAGTTCCAGCGTTTAACGCTGGGATTTCTGAAGGTGACTTTGAACGCCGGTTTGGGCCATCAAATCTTGGGCAAAGTATGAACTATCATA
>NC_029779.3:32624378-32625354 GCF_000817695.3 Arachis duranensis
CCTGGCTGGCGTTTAAACGCCAGTCTGTCCTTCTTCACTGGGCGTTTTGAACGCCCAGCTTTTTCTGTGCAATTCCTCTGCTGTGTGTTCTGAATCTTCAATTCTCTGTATTATTGACTTGAAAAGACACAAATTAAAAATATTTTTGGATTTTTGATAATAGGAAAAAATCAAAATGCAACTAGAATCAATTAACAATGCATGCAAGACACCAAACTTAACAGTTTGCATATTACTGACACTAACAGAATAAAAATGCAAATGAGACACACAAGATACTCAAGTCAATAGAATTCAAAGATCAGATCAAGCAAATCATCAAGAACATCTTGAAGATCACTAAGACATATGAATGCATGCAATTGACACCAAACTTATGATGAGACTCTAGACTCAAACAAGAAATATTTTTGGATTTTATGATTTTGTAAAATTTTTTTGTGTTTTTCGAAAATTAAGTGGAAAAAGATATCAAAATTCTTAATGAGAATTCCAGGAATCAGTGCAATGCTAGTCTAAGACTCCGGTCCAGGAATTAGACATGGCTTCACAGCCAGCCAAGCTTTCAAAGAAAGCTTCGGTCCAAAACACTAGACATGGCCAGAGGCCAGCCAAGCCTTAGCAGATCACTGCTCCAAAAGCAAGATTGATAAAAATCAACAAGCTCTTGTGGTGATAAGTTGAAACCTCGGTCCAATGAAATTAGACATGGCTTCTCAGCCAGCCAGATTTCAACAAATCATCATGAAACTCTACAATTCATCTTCAAGAATTTCGAACAAAATAAATACCTAATCTAAGCAACAAGATGAACCGTCAGTTGTCCAGCCTGAACAATCCCTGGCAATAACACCAAAAACTTGATGTTGCTGCCGGATCTTGGCACTAATGTTACCAAAAGCTTGCTCAAAACTTGAACAATCCCCGGCAACGGCGCCAAAAACTTGGTGCGCGAAATTGTGAACAATACTTTTTC
>NC_029779.3:32626300-32631760 GCF_000817695.3 Arachis duranensis
GTGCCAGTTTGGGCGTTTAACTCCCATTTGGGTGCCAGTTCCAGCGTTTAACGCTGGGATTTCTTGAGGTGACTTTGAACGCCGGTTTGGGCCATCAAATCTTGGGCAAAGTATGGACTATTATATATTGCTGGAAAGCCCAGGATGTCTACTTTCCAACGCCGTTGAGAGCGCGCCAATTGGGCTTCTGTAGCTCCAGAAAATCCACTTCGAGTGCAGGGAGGTCAGAATCCAACAGCATCTGCAGTCCTTTTTGGTCTCTGAATCAGATTTTTGCTCAGGTCCCTCAATTTCAGCCAGAAAATACCTGAAATCACAGAAAAACACACAAACTCATAGTAAAGTCCAGAAAAGTGAATTTTTACTAAAAACTAATAAAAATATACTAAAAACTAACTATATCATACCAAAAACATACTAAAAACAATGCCAAAAAGTATACAAATTATCCGCTCATCATGAGGTTTGTAAGAAAAAGCCATAGAGCGAAAAAAGGCAGAGAGTGCAAAATTAAAAGAAAAAGCCATAGATGTCTTAGAGTTCCTTTGTTCATCTATGTTGTGTTTCATGATTCTGTGGGAATTCCCTTGTAACTTGGGTTAGCACTTTACAATTTGTAATCTGGATGATTATAGTGAAATTCCATCATTGTCGTGATGGAGACTGGATGTAGGCTGCATTACACTTAGCAGTTGAACCAGGATATATCTGGGTGTAATCTTCTCTCTCTCTACTTCTTCATTTCTATTTCTGCTGCACAGGAGCTAAAATCAAAAATGTCTCGTGCCAAGTGACGAGACAAAAGTAAAAAGTCTCGTGGCTAGGGACGAGACAAAAACAGAAAAGTCTCCTCAAAGACCAGAAAGTGTAATCAAGAAAAAGGGGGCTAAGATTCAACCCCCCCTTCTCTTAGCCACTGAAACCATCAGCGTGGTCTAAAATTCAGAATGAATTTCCGTTGCAAGTATAGCTTCTAAACCAACAAGATCCTTTCTTACAAATGTTTTGGTTGTCACAAGTAACAAACCCCTAAATAAATTGATAACCGAAGTATTCAAACCTTGGGTCGTCTTCTCAAGGAATTGCAGGGAGGTGTTCTTATTATTGGTTATGGAAAACAGTGTTTTTGGGGTTTAAAAAGGTTTTGAACAAGAGAAATATATTGCAGGAATTAATAAATTAATAACTAAGAAAATCTCTTGGCAAGGTATGAAAATTGGAAGTCCTATCCTAGTTATCCTTATCAATAGTGATGAGAATTGAGTTTAATCCCACTTAGTTAACCTTTCTAAATAAAGGAAGGTCAAGTGGACTAATCAGTTCGATCCTCAGGTCCTAGTCAATTCCTAAGGAAAGACTAGAGTTATTGGAATGCGATTCGATTAGCAAAAATAACAATTATCAATCACGATGAGTTTGACAACTCAAGAGTTACCAATTAATCAACCCAAGCCAAAAGAGAAAAATCTAAATTATTTATATAAATAAAGAAAAGCAATCATAATTCTGAAATACCTCGATTTATATCAAATAAAGAAAATCATAACATGAATGGTCATTAAACAAATAAAAGAAAAAATAAATAAAAAAGAACATTGAACCTGAGATGAAGAAGAAATATTCCTAATTTCTAAAAATCCTAATCCTAATCCTAAGAGAGAGGAGAGAACCTCTCTCTCTAAAAACTTCATCTAAAATTATGAAAAGTGAATTATGAATGAATTGATGGATTCTCCCACTTTATAGCCTCTAATCTATGTTTTCTAAGCCGAGAACTGGGTCAGAAACAGCCCAAAAATCGCTGATTGTGAAATCTGGTTCGTACAGGTCGCGGCAAAGTGACGCGGAGGCGTCATCCACGCGTTCACATCGCCTAACTTCGAGGCAGCTATGGAAAATTATATATCGTTGCAAAGTCCCAGATGTTAGCTTTCCAACACAACTGGAACTATCTCATTTGAACCTCTGTAGCTCAAGTTATGACCGTTTGAGTGTGAAGAGGTCAAGCTGGACAGCTTAGCAGTTTTTTCAACTTCTTGTATTCCTTCCACTTTTGCATGCTTCCTTTCCATCCTTTGAGCCATTCATGCCCTGTAATTCCTGAAATCACTTAACACACATATCACGGCATTGAATGGTAATAAGAGAGGATTAAACATAGCAAAATTAAGACCAAAGAAGCATATTTTCAATCATAGCACAAAATCAGAAAGGAGAATGTAAACCCATGCATTTAGTATGGATAAGTGTATGAAGGATTGATAAAATCCACTCAATTAAGCACAAGATAAACTATAAAATAGTGGTTTATCAACCTCCCCACACTTAAACATTAGCATGTCCTCATGCTAAGCTCAAGAGAAGCTATAAAGGAGTGAATAGGAATGATAGAGAGTATGCAATGCAACCTTTCTATGTGAATGCAACTACATACAAAATGTTTCTACCCACTTGGTTAAAAGTAAATAAGCTCTTCAAGACAAACATGAATCAAATTCCACTAATTCAAATTATACAATAAAAAGTAAGTAAACTTGTAAGAAGATAGCTGATGAAAGCAGGGAACATAGAATCAAGCATTGAACCCTTATTGGTAGTGTATATCACTCTAACTCTCAAGTGTCTAGGGTCAATCACTCTATTATTCTCTAATCATGCTTTCTAAATTTTGTTCTTCATCTAACCAATCAACAAATATTTAATGTATACATACAAATATCATGAGGTCTTTTTCAAAGTTGTAATGGGGCTAAGGTAAAGGTAAGGGTATATATATAAGGCTAAGTGAGCTAATAATTGAACCATTGATTAGTCTAAGATGTCACCTAACATATACATACTCTATATAATCTAGAAATCTTGTGTAGCTGCCCAATTTTTCACTTGTGTGTTACATACTCATGCACCAATTTTATTTTTGATTTTATCCCATGTGCATTGATTCTTTAATTTTTGTACTGTGGTAATTTTTATCCCCTTATTTAATTACTTAATAATTTTTTTTCTTTTTTTTCAATCCTTTTTTTTGAAATATAAGAATAATATATCAATGCACATGGTGTTTTAATTATTTTGATTTCACATGAGTATGCTCCTAAATTTTAAATAATTTATTCATTTTAATACCTTTTTCCCATCATTCCATGTTCCCATAAATTTTCCCACACTTAGTTGATACACAATTTCTATCTTAAACTGACCAAGGATTCAACTTGAGATTTTTAATTTGTTTTTCTGCTTAAGGCTAGCAATGTGGTTATAGAACAGAAGGGGATTAAAAGGCTCAAGGGGGCTAACAAGGGTGATGTAAAAGGTAGGCTTATTTGGGATAAGTGAGCAAAAATTCAAATAATGACCTCAATCACACGCAGGTATGTATCTACATTATATATTGGACATATAGACTGAAACAAAGTAAAGATTACAATCATAGAGAAGGAAACACACAAGAATAAAATTCATGGTTTAAATAGTGTAACCATGCAATTAAGCTCAAAATCTCACAGGTTGTGTATTCTTTGGCTCAAAAATCATGTTCCAAATACAACTTCAAACAAATTTAACACATAAAAAATTTTAATTTTTTTAATTTAAATTAGTGAAATTTTTCAAAAATAGGATCTTAAAAAGAAACTTATTATTTTTCAACCAAGTAGTACTTAAATGCAAACAATCAACTACACATGAAATCTATTATGCAATGCAACAATGAACAAACAAAGAAAATAGAATATTGGTGTTGAGAAGAGAATAACTAACCTATGGAGATCGGTATCGACCTCCCCACACTTAAAGATTGCACCGTCCTCGGTGCATACTAAGATGTGCAAGTGGATGGGGGTTGCTCCAACTTATGCCTTTCTCTATAGATTGTGCAGATTGACTTGCCTGTTTCACCATTAAGAAGCTTTTTCTCTCTCTTCGTGGTGGCCATCCTGAAAGAAGAGAAAAAGGAAGGAAAGTAACCCAAAAATAAAGATAAGAACATAAATAAAATATGGGTGTTAATGCCAAATAATAAAGCTTCCCAATAAAAGAGAAAATAAATAAATAAGAACATTGAACCTGAGATGAAGAAGAAATATTCCTAATTTCTAAAAATCCTAATCCTAATCCTAAGAGAGAAGAGAGAACCTCTCTCTCTAAAAACTACATCTAAAATTATGAAAAGTGAATTATGAATGAATTGATGGATTTCCCCACTTTATAGCCTCTAATCTGTGTTTTTTGAGCCGAGAACTGGGTCAGAAACAGCCCAGAAATCACTGATTGTGAAATCTGGTTCGTACAGGTCGCGGCAAAGTGACGCGAAGGCGTCATCCACGCGTTTGCGTGGATTGAGATTTTGCAGATGCAATGCGGGTGCGTCATCCACGCGTTCGTGTCACCTAACTTCAGGGCAGCTATGGAAAATTATATATCGTTGCGAAGCCCCAAATGTTAGCTTTTCAACGCAACTGAAACCATCTTATTTGGACCTCTGTACCTCAAGTTATGACCATTGGAGTGCAAAGAGGTCAGGCTGGACAACTTAGCAGTTTCTTCAACTTCTTGTATTCCTTCCACTTTTGCATGCTTCCTTTCCATCCTCTGAGCCATTCATGCCCTGTAATTCCTGAAATCACTTAAGACACATATCACGGCATCGAATGGTAATAAGAGAGGATTAAACATAGCAAAATTAAGACCAAAGAAGCATGTTTTCAATCATAGCACAAAATCAGGAAGGAGAATGTAAACCCATGCATTTAGTATGGATAAGTGTATGAAGGATTGATAAAATCCACTCAATTAAGCACAAGATAAACCGTAAAATGGTGGTTTATCAGGACGCTCGGAATAAATGAATTAAATGGTTACATAAGTAGAGAAGTTAAGGGCTTTCACCACGTGAGGAATTAATGGGTAATGTTTCATTAGTAAAAGAGTGGGAACGGTTACCAGGGACTGCGTGCACAAGACAGCATTGTGTAATTAATCATCAGTTAGTTTTAGGAAATAAGGGTTGGAACTTTAACTCAGAAAACACTTAACTACTTAAGCACACTGGTGCGCGAAGTTGTGATCAATACTTTTCACAACTCAAATAATCCCCGGTAATGAATCCAAAAACTTGGTGTTCAATACCATGGCATAAACACAACTTCGCACAACTAACCAGCAAGTGTACTGGGTCGTCCAAGTAATAAACCTTACGCGAGTAAGGGTCGATCCCACAGAGATTGTTGGTATGAAGCAAGCTATGGTCACCTTGTAAATCTTAGTCAGGCAAACTCAAATGGGTATGGTGATGTACGAATAAAACATAAAGATAAAGATAGAGATACTTATGTAATTCATTGGTGGGAATTTCAGATAAGCGTATGAAGATGCTGTGTCCCTTCCGTCTCTCTGCTTTCCTACTGTCTTCATCCAATCCTTCTTACTCCTTTCCATGGCAAGCTTATGCAAGGGTTTCAC
>NC_029779.3:32633871-32634301 GCF_000817695.3 Arachis duranensis
TGTATATGGTGATGAACGAAAATAACACAAAGGTAAGGATAGAGATACTTATGTAATTCATTGGTAGGAATTTCAGATAAGCGTATGAAGATGCTGTGTCCCTTCCGTCTCTCTGCTTTCCTACTGTCTTCATCCAATCCTTCTTACTCCTTTCCATGGCAAAGCTTAAGCAAGGGTTTCACCGTTGTCAGTGGCTACCTCCCATCCTCTCAGTAGAAATGTTCAACGCACCCTGTCACGGCACGGCTATCCATCTGTCGGTTCTCAATCAGGCCGGAATGGAATCCAGTGATTCTTTTGCGTCTGTCACTAACGCCCCGCCCTCAGGAGTTTGAAGCACGTCACAGTCATTCAATCATTGAATCCTACTCAGAATACCACAGACAAGGTTAGACCTTCCGGATTCTCTTGAATGCCGCCATCAGTTCTA
>NC_029779.3:32635429-32635919 GCF_000817695.3 Arachis duranensis
GTGGCCCAAAGCACTCTGTCTTCCAGTATTACCACCGGATACATACATGCCACAGACACATAATTGGGTGAACCTTTTCAGATTGTGACTCAGCTTTGCTAGAGTCCCCAACTAGAGGTGTCCAGGGTTCTTAAGCTCACTCTCTTTTTGCCTTGGATCACAACTTTATTTCTTTCTTTTCTCTCTTTTTTTCGTTTTCTCTCTTTTTTTTTCGAAATTTTTTTTTTGAATTCACTGCTTTTTCTTGCTTCAAGAATCATTTTTATGATTTTTTAGATCCTCAGTAACATTTCTCCTTTTTCATCATTCTTTCAAGAGCCAGCAATTTTAACATTCTTGAACAAAAAATTCAAAAGACACATGCACTGTTCAAGCATACTGGTGCACGAAATTGCAATCACACTTTTGCAATCCCGCACAACTAACCAGCAAGTGTACTGGGTCGTCCAAGTAATACCTTGCGTGAGCAAGGGTCGATCCCACAGAGATT
>NC_029779.3:32635934-32636510 GCF_000817695.3 Arachis duranensis
TTTTTTTTTATTTAAGAAAGGTGATGGATTCATAGGACATTCATAACTTTAAGGCATAGACACTAAGATACTAATGATCACAAGACACAAACATGGACAAACATAAGCATAAAATTCGAAAAACAGAAGAACAAAGAACAAGGAGATTAAAGAACGGGTCCACCTTAGTGATGGCGGCTCCTTCTTCCTCTTGAAGATCCTATGGAGTGCTTGAGTTCCTCAATGTCTCTCCCTTGTCTTTGTTGCTCCTCTCTCATGATTCTTTGATCTTCTCTAATTTCATGGAGGATGATGGAGTGTTCTTGATGCTCCACCCTTAGTTGTCCCATGTTGGAACTCAATTCTCCTAGGGAGGTGTTTAGTTGCTCCCAATAGTTTCGTGGAGGAAAGTGCATCCCTTGAGGAATCTCAGGGATCTCATGATGAGTGGGATCTCTTGTGTGCTCCATCCTCTTCTTAGTGATGGGCTTGTCCTCATTAATGGGAATGTCTCCCTCTATGTCAACTCCAACTGAATAACAGAGGTGACAAATGAGATGAGGAAAGGCTAACCTTGCCAAGGTAGAGGACTTGTCC
>NC_029779.3:32636812-32637412 GCF_000817695.3 Arachis duranensis
ACAACTTCATAGAAGTGGTCTTGATGCACCCTTGAGATGAATCTTTCCATCTCCCATGACTCGGAGGTGGAAGCTTTTGCCTTCCCTTTCCTCTTTCTAGAGGTTTCTCCGGCTTTGGATGCCATAAATGGTTATGGAAAAACAAAAAGCAATGCTTTTACCACACCAAACTTAAGAGGTTTGCTCGTCCTCGAGCAAAAGAAGAAAGAAGAGAGTAGAAGAAGAAGAAATGAGGAAGAAGGGAATGGCTTTGTGGTCGGCCAAAAAATGGGGAGAAGTGGTGTTTAGGTTGTGTGAAAATGAAGGGGTGAAGATGGGTTTATATAGGAGAGGGGGAAGGGTGATGTTCGGCCATGTATGGGTGGGTTTGGGTGGGAAAGTGGTTTGAATTTGAATGGTGAGGTAGGTGGGGTTTTATGAAGGATGGATGTGAGTGGTAAAGAGAAAGATGGGATTTGATAGGTGAAGGGTTTTTTGGGGGAGAGGTGTTGAGGTGATTTGGTGAATGGGTGAAGAAGAGAGAGAGAGTGGTAGGGTAGGTGGGGATCCTGTGGGGTCCACAGATCCTGAGGTGTCAAGGAAAAGTCATCCCTGCACCAA
>NC_029779.3:32637637-32637992 GCF_000817695.3 Arachis duranensis
CTCACTGGCGTTTAAACGCCAGTGGGTTCTTCCTCCAGGGTGTGCTGTTTTTCTTTCTGTTTTTCATTCTGTTTTTGCTTTTTTTCATTGATTTTGTGACTTCTCATGATCATCAACCTACAAAAGAACATAAAATAACAAAAGAAAATAGATAAAATATAACATTGGGTTGCCTCCCAACAAGCGCTTTTTTAATGTCAGTAGCTTGACAGTGGGCTCTCATGGAGCCTCAGAAATGCTCAGAGCCATGTTGGAACCTCCCAACACCAAACTGAGAGTTTGAATGTGGGGGTTCAACACCAAACTTAGAGTTTGGTTGTGGCCTCCCAACACCAAACTTAGAGTTTGATTGTGG
>NC_029779.3:32638079-32638855 GCF_000817695.3 Arachis duranensis
CTCTCCATGGTGACAGAGGGATATCCTTGGGTCTTAAACACCAAGGATTCTTCATTCACTTGAATGATCAACTCTCCTCTATCAACATCAATCACAGCTTTTGCTGTGGCTAGGAAGGGTCTGCCAAGGGTGATGGATTCATCCATGCACTTCCCAGTCTCTAGGACTATGAAATCAGTAGGGATGTAATGGTTTTCAACTTTTACCAGAACATCCTCTACAAGTCCATAGGCTTGTTTTCTTGAATTGTCTGCCATCTCTAGTGAGATTTTTGCAGCTTGCACCTCAAAGATCCCTAACTTCTCTATTACAGAGGGAGGCATGAGGTTTACACTTGACCCTAGGTCACACAAGGCCTTCTTGAAGGTCATGGTGCCTATGGTACAAGGTATTGAAAACTTCCCAGGATCCTGTCTCTTTTGAGGCAGTTTCTGCCTAGACAAGTCATCCAGTTCTTTGGTGAGCAAAGGGGGTTCATCTTCCCAAGTCTCATTTCCAAATAGCTTGTCATTTAGCTTCATGATTGCTCCAAGGTATTTAGCAACTTGCTCTTCAGTGACATACTCATCCTCTTCAGAGGAAGAATACTCATCAGAGCTCATGAATGGCAGAAGAAAGTCCAATGGAATCTCTATGGTCTCATTTTGAGCCTCAGATTCCCATGGTTCCTCATTGGGGGACTCATTGGAGGCCAATGGACGTCCATTGAGGTCTTCCTCAGTGGCGTTCACTGCCTCTCCTCCCTCCCAAAATTCGGCCATGTTGATGGCCTTGCA
>NC_029779.3:32639077-32639922 GCF_000817695.3 Arachis duranensis
TTTTGAAAAAGATTTGATTGAAAAATTGATTTGAAAAAGATTTGATTTTAAAAAGATTTTGAAAACTTAAAAAAAATTTGATTTGAAAACAAAATCTTCCCTTTTAGCCATCCTGGCGTTAAACGCTCAGAATGGTGCACATTCTGGCGTTTAACGCCCAAAACTCTACCCTTTTGGGCGTTAAACGCCCAACCAGGTACCCTGGCTGGCGTTTAAACGCCAGTCTGTCCTTCTTCACTGGGCGTTTTGAACGCCCAGCTTTTTCTGTGCAATTCCTCTGCTGTATGTTCTGAATCTTCAATTCTCTGTATTATTGACTTGAAAAGACACAAATTAAAAATATTTTTGGATTTTTAATGATAAGGACAATTCAAAATGCAACAAGAATCAAATAACAATGCATGCAAGACACCAAACTTAGTAGTTTGTATACTACTGACACTAACAAAATGAGAATGCATATGAGACACACAAAACACTCAAGTCAATGGAATTCAAAGATCAGAGCAAGAAAATCATCAAGAATTACTTGAAGATCCTTAAGACACATGCATGAATGCAAAAATATGCAATTGGCACCAAACTTAACATGAAACTCTAAACTCAAACAAGAAATTTTTGGATTTTATGATTTTGTAATTTTTTTTGTGCTTTTTCGAAAATTAAGTGGAAAAGAAAATAAAGGTATCAAAATTCTTAATAAGAATTCCAGGAATCATGCAATGTTAGTCTAAAGCTTCAGTCTAAAGAAATTAGACATGGCTAGCCAAGCTTCAGCAGAACATTGCATTCAAGAGCTAAATTGATGAAGATCAATCAGCTTTGGTGATGATAAGAACATCACC
>NC_029779.3:32641094-32648466 GCF_000817695.3 Arachis duranensis
ATTGCTGGAAAGCCCAGGATGTCTACTTTCCAACGCCGTTGAGAGCGCGCCAATTGGGCTTCTGTAGCTCCAGAAAATCCACTTCGAGTGCAGGGAGGTCAGAATCCAACAGCATCTGCAGTCCTTTTTAGTCTCTGAATCAGATTTTTACTCAGGTCCCTCAATTTCAGCCAGAAAATACCTGAAATCACAGAAAAACACACAAACTCATAGTAAAGTCCAGAAAAGTGAATTTTAACTAAAAACTAATAAAAATATACTAAAAACTAACTAGATCATACTAAAAACATACTAAAAACAATGCCAAAAAGCGTACAAATTATCCGCTCATCACACACTCACATCCCCTGCGAATTCCTGAGTTTGCGATCGAGTTTCTTTTCTGTAGGGTTCCTTCCATGTTTTATCTTTTCAGTTTATCTTTCTGTAAACTTTACTTTCCAAGTAAATTTATCTTTAAAGCATTCTTTAATTTCAATGTCCAATTTATATTTCAGCATCTTTAAGTTTCATGTAAAAACCCTTTAACTCAGTTGAAGGCATTTTATTGCTTTTCTTAAATTTCAATGCAATCTTTTCTATTTTCAGTCAATTTACTTCTTTCAAAAACTTTATTTTTAATTTATCTTGTTTATTTACAAATTGTAATTCATTTTCTATTTTGATATTCGTCTAATTCGAGACGCTTTGATGTACTTTTAGAAAACTGGTACCTGCACAGAGGAGTATGTTTCGCTCCCAAACCATTAGATATCGAACCACCATCAATTTGCTAAAAATCGACAAAACAAATTGGCACGCCCAGTGGAACGGTTTTAAAATTGAAGTATGTCAAAAAGTTTTTATATCATTCGGTGTATGCGATTAAGAAGTGGGAAAATCATTCACATGGCTGATGAAGTGATAAATATAAATGGTGGTTCCTCCTTCAATGATAGCATACCAGTAATTGTGCAACAAGCGGACGCGACTTCACGTTTGGAAGGTGCAATTGGAAGTGAAAGTATAGCAGTTACAACTATTCAAACTAGAAATATTGGGCGTAATATTCGTCCACGTGGTACTTTGTTACCATTCCAACCTCCATTAACTGCTGGTTGACCTCCTTATGGCCTTCCTCCCAGATATACCCCACCGATGGGTAGTTCTGTTCCTTCTGTCCGATTTGGGAGTGTAAATAGAGGGAATAATTCTCAAAACCCACAACAACATTTCGAGTTTTCTCGTGATTATAATGTGGGCTCTACTTCGAATGCTGTTAATTCGATCAGGCACGGACCCAAGCATAATGATGGGAGGCACTTGCCCCCACTCTGATTTTCACTACAAACAAACTAAACCCAATTATTAAAAGTCCCAAACCCATTTTATCTTTCTATTATTTAGACTATTAGTTAACCTAATCAAATTTAGTATTCTTCTATTCTCAAATCCCAGCTGTCACTCATTTATTCTCTTAAACCCTCTTCTTAGTTTCATATTTTCAACTTTCTTTTTCTATTCTTTATCTAGTGGTCATCTTCGCTTCATCAAAAGGTAAATTTTAAATTCTCTATTTTATTTTATATAGCTCTCTATGACTCTATATATCTTTCAATTTTATTATTTCTCTTTTTAATATTTTCAATTGCAAATTTTAATTCAAATAATTATAATTTAATTATTAATCTATTTTTTATTCTCTTCATGAATTTATATATTTTATTTTATTCTCAATTTAGTGATCCTTATTATTTATTTATTTATCTTTCGTTCTATTCTATTATATGTAATTATGTTGCATATAAATTTTTAAAGTGAATTGATCAATTTACTAATTTAGAATATATATTTTTTATTTTTAGAAATAGTAATAGAAAAATATTTCAAAAGAAAGCTACCACTAGAATTTAAAGTCATTGTATTAGTCTCTTCTAATAAAAAGAAGTTCTTAGAATTCAATGTGAAAAGTTTGGTAGATGATCCTAGACAAGGACTCAAAATTTCAAATTATGATACAAATGACAGGAATGAAGTTAGACGAGCTTATTTGCAAAAAGGTCCTTGTCAACCATGAGAACATGATTTTCCACAAACATATTTTGGAACTTCTCTCCGTAGATTTAATGCTGATTGGTTTGACAAATTTGGCAATTGGTTGGAATATAGTATTTCAAAAGATGCTGTCTTTTGTCTCTGTTGCTATCTTATGAAACCTGATGGTGCGAGTGGTGATGCTTTTATAAAAGAAGGCTTTTCAAATTGGAAAAAGAATAAGCGATTACAAACACATGTTGGAAATCATGATAGTGCTCATAATCAAACTCGAAGAAAATGCGAAGCACTCATGAAGCAAAAGCAACATATTGAAGTTGTTTTTCAAAAGCATTCAGACTAAGCTAAAAAAGATTACCGAACTCACTTAACAGCAACAATTGAGTGTATTACGTTCTTATTGCGACAAGGATTGGCTTTTTGTGGTGATGATGAATCGCACAATTCAAACAATCAAGGTAATTTTTGGAGCTTCTTGACTTTCTTGCTCAACATAATACAGAGATTGATCGTGTTTTCAAAAATGCTCGTGAAAACCTTAAACTAGTAGCACCTAAAAGTCAAAAAGATATTGTTAGAGCTACTGCAAGTGAAACTACTAAAGAGCAAATGGCTGTTTGTTTGCGGTATGTGAAAAGAAGGGATTGTAATGGAGCGATTTCTTGGCCTTGTCCATGTTTCTAGCACAAATACGTTGTCGTTAAAAGTAGCTTTGGAATCTTTATTAGCAAACCATAGTTTAAACTTAGCAAGAATACGTGGACAAGGTTACGATGGAGCTAGTAACATGCAGGGATAATTTAATGGCTTAAAAAGCTTTATCTTGAAAGAAAATGCTTGTACTTTTTATGTTCATTATTTTGCTCACCAACTTTAATTAGCACTTGTGGTTGTTGCAAAGAAACAGGTCGAAATTGCACTACTTTTTAATTTGTTTGCTAGTTTGTACAATATTGTTGGAGCTTCTTGTAAACGTAAAGACATGCTTCGTGAAAGTCAAATGCAAAAGGCAATTGTTGCATTACAAAACAGAGATGTTTCTAATGGGCATGGCTTAAATCAAGAAACAACATTGAAAAGGGCAGGTGATACTCAATGGGGCTCACATTATGGTACAATACTCAGCTTGATTTCTACTTTTTCTTCCGTGGTAGAAGTTCTTGAAGTGATTGAGGAAGATGGAAATAATCCTGAACAAAGAGCTGAAGCATGTCAATTATTGAATGATATTCAATTTTTTGAATTTGTATTCAATTTACATTTGATGAAAAGTATATTAGGAGTTACTAATGAGTTGTCTCAGGCTCTACAAAGAAGTGATCAAGACATTATAAATGCTATGGCATTGGTTAAAGTGTCCAAGAAACGATTGCAAAGTATAAGAGAAGATGGTTGGTCCTCTTTGCTCAATGAAGTTTCACTATTTTGTGATAGTCACAATATTCTTGTTTCAAATATGAATGACATATTTGTAACACAAGGAAGATCAAGGCGCAAAATCCAAAAGGTCTCAAACTTGCATCATTTTCAAGTTGAATTATTTTATCAAGTGGTTGATAGAAAACTTCAAGATCTCAACAATCATTTTACAGAGGTAAATACCGAGCTACTTCTTTGTATAGCTTATTTGAATCCAAGTGACTCATTTTTTGCATTTGATAAGGAGAAGTTGCTTCGTTTAGCTAAATTTTATCCACATGAATTCTTTTCTACTCAACTTTTGGCACTTGATAGTCAACTTGAGAATTTTATATTGGATATATAAATAGAATCAGTGGACTATCTTAAAAGTTAGTTGAGACAAAAAAGCATATTGCTTATCCATTGGAGTATCTTCTGTTGAAATTAGTTTTGATTCTATCTGTGGCAACGACATCAATTGAGAGAATATTTTCTGCTATGAATATCATAAAGAATCGACTTCATAATCGAATGGGAGATGAGTGGTTGAATGATTGTTTGGTTACATATGTAGAAAGAGAGACATTCAATCAAGTTTATAATAAAATAATTATTCAACATTTTCAAAATATGAAAACAAGAAGAAAAGTACCTTCAAGATTTGAAGCGAAGAAAGTTAGCGGCTAATGTAATATTTTATTTTTTTATTTGAATAATTAATGTGCATTTTTATATTTTTAAATTTAAATTAATATATCTTTTGATAGTAATGTGTATTATTTCTGCCGCCCAACATAAATTTTCTGGGTCCGTCACTGAATTTGATGGCAGTATATCGATTACAAGTAGAGGAAAGTCATCATGACTTAGTCAATTTATTAACTCAACAAATAACCACAATTCTAAATCCTATGATGGCTGATCACGAATCGAAATTCGAACGTCTTGCCAGATAAGTCGAACGTATTGCTCGAATTGTAGATTATGAAAAAGGTAAAAGGCATAATGTCAAGAGAAATAATGAAGGATTCAAAAATATATTTCAAAATAAAAATAATGTTTTTGATCGAGAAAATTCTCATGTAATTCCCCGAGGTCAAAATGCTGATGAATTTCTAGCCAGATTACGTGCTAATCATGGCGGTGAACGTTATCAAGTCACCAGAATTGTGGAAGAAGTACTTAATCGAGTTGGTCTGAATGTTAGTTTTATGAATCGACCTCACTTTGTGTCTGCTTTTCCTCAAGTTGTTCAAATGGCTGAAGTGCCAAGAGGGGTGAAAAACCCAAAGATAATCACAAAGTTTGCTGGGAAAGTTGGAGAATCAACCACTGAACATGTTGCTCGATATTTGGTTGAGATTGGAAATTTAGCCAGTGATGAAAATTTGAAAATGAAATTTTTTCCTTCTTCGTTAACGAAGAATGTATTTACTTGGTTTTCGAATCTTAGACCAAATTCGATAACGACATGAAATCATTTGGAAATTGCTTTTCACGCTCAGTTCTATTGAAGGAAAATGAATGTGGCAGTTACTGATCTAGTGGCTTTAAAACATGAAGATGGTGAAACCATTGACGATTATATGATACGTTTCAAGAACGCTAGAAGTAGATGCTATGTTTCATTACCTGAGATCGAAGTGGTGAAAATAGCAACTATGGGATTAGGATTTTATATGCGCCAAAAATTGCTTAATGTGCATATCCCTGATTTAGCTCATTTGGCTGAAAAGGTCTGTCAGACCGAACTCATGAAAAAGGAGAAGGAAAAATATAGAAGTGAGCAAAGATCAAAGAATAAACCTTTTACTCGAAAGGAGAAAGTTGCTTATGTGACTATGGAGTCCTCAAAAGAGGAACTCGATTTCGAAATAGAGGTCGATTTAGCTGAAATTAAAAAGGGCCCTCCATGTGTTTGCTCCTTACTTAGAAAGCTTCCTAGTAATGAAAAGTCGAATGAATTAAAATTGAAAAGTGAAAAAAGTATAGTTTTGATATTTCAAAATTTGATCAGATTTTTGATGTGTTGCTTAAAGATAAACAATTAATTTTGCCTAAGGGTAGAACTTTACTTTTGGTGAAAGATTTAAAAGGAAAACCTTATTGCAAGTTTCACCAAGCAACCAGTCATTCGACTAACAGTTGTGTTCATTTCAGGGACTTAATTCAAGAAGCTATAAGTGAGGGACGGTTGAAGTTTGATGATGGCAAGAAGGATATGAAGGTTGATGTTGATCCCTTCGATGCTGATGTTAGTTTTGTTGAACCATGTTTCGGAGCGAACATGGTTGGAATGTCTTATGACTTTGATGTGGCTCTTGATGATTTCTAGTCACAAGTTCGGTCAGTGTATCCCCAAGCGGGAGATGGTTTGTTGGATTTCTTAGTTCAACAAAAGATTAAAGACCGGGACGTATCTCTGTGTTCACGGTGTAATGCTATTTTTGATGCTGAAGCCGCAACAATCTTTGAAAAAGAAAGAATGAAGAAGGAGCTAGCTCATAGAGAAGAGCTGGCTCATCAAAGGCAGCCAGTTAGGCATATGGAGGGTCAGAGTTCTAAGACCCCTCAACAAAATGTGGTTACACCTTTGAGCTGATCTCAGGCTATAGGTGTTCAATGAATTCGAAACTGCCAAGAGTTCCAGAAGCGAGATGCTCTTTATCGTTGCAACCCACAATGGGGACATCGGGGACCTCCTCAAAACCAATATCCTTACTATCGTGGTCGAGCCAGAGGGTATCCAAGAGGTAGAGGAGGAAGAAGAAACTTCAATCAAAATAAGAAGCCTCAGGTAGAAGTAAGCAAGGGGGCAATGCCTTCCGTGCATTCCCGAATTGTCATTCCTTCTGACGGAGAGACATGTCCAAAGGGAATTTCATCTCCTGCAAAGATGGAAAAAGGCAAAGTAGTAGCTCAGTCTTCAGAGGTTGACAAAGACAAGGAGGTTGATGTCGATAAAGAATATTTCGAAGAAGGGGATGATGATATGATTGGAACGATTTCAATTATTCCAACTGAGTACCTGGGGGAATATAAAGGTGACCCAGAGGAAGATTATGATATGGAGGATGAAGAAGCTTTTTCCTTCATTCGAATTAAAGATGAGCCGGGATATTTTCTTTGGCCTACTGAAAAACAAATGTCTCATCTCCGTCCGCTCCATATAACCACTAGTTTGAGTGGGATCAAAGTAAATAAAGCCCTAATTAATGGTGGGGTGCAATCAATCTATTGCCAAAAAGGATGCTGATGAAGGTTGGAAAGCATCCCGATGATTTGGTTCCCGCAAACATTGCTGTAATGGACTTTAGTGGGGCTTCGACCCCAACAAAAGGTCTGGTCACTCTAAGTGTTAAGGTTGGATCATCCGAACGAAACACTGTGTTCGTGGTGATTTCATCAAAAGGAAGTTATAATGCTTTACTGAAGCGAGATTGGATCCATGGTGTGTGAGATGTACCTTCTACTATACATCAAAGTGTTCTTCTTTGGATGAAGGATGGTGATGAGCGGATAATTTGTATGCTTTTTGGCATTGTTTTTAGTATGTTTTTAGTATGATTTAGTTAGTTTTTAGTATATTTTTATTAGTTTTTAGCTAAAATTCACTTTTCTGGACTTTACTATGAGTTTGTGTGTTTTTCTGTGATTTCAGGTATTTTCTGGCTGAAATTGAGGGTCCTGAGCAAAAATCAGATTCCGAGACCAAAAAGGACTGCAGATGCTGTTGGATTCTGACCTCCCTGCACTCGAAGCGGATTTTCTGGAGCTACAGAAGCCCAATTGGCGCGCTCTCAACGGCATTGGAAAGTAGACATCCTGGGCTTTCCAGCAATATATAATAGTCCATACTTTGCCCAAGATTTGATGGCCCAAACCGGCGCTCAAAGTCACCCTCAGAAATTCCAGCGTTAAACGCCGGAACTGGCAC
>NC_029779.3:32649300-32651751 GCF_000817695.3 Arachis duranensis
TGCGTGTTTGAAGAAGAAGACAGTAGGAAAGCAGAGATTCAGAAGATGGAGCATCTCCAAACCTCAACCTATTCTCCATTATTGCAAAACAAGTAATCATTTCATGTTCTTTTGCTTTTCACAATCAATCCTGATAATTTCTGATATCCTGACTAAGATTTACAAGATAACCATAGCTTGCTTCAAGCCGACAATCTCTGTGGGATCGACCCTTGCTCACGCAAGGTATTACTTGGACGACCCAGTACACTTGCTGGTTAGTTGTGCGGGATTGCAAAAGTGTGATTGCAATTTCGTGCACCAAGTTTTTGGCGCCGTTGCCGGGGATTGTTGAGTTTGGACAACTGACGGCTTATCTTGTTGCTTAGATTAGGACTTTTTTTTATTTTTGTTGGTTTAGAGTCTTTTAGTTGAGTCTAGTTTCATATTCTAAGTTTGGTGTCAATTGCATGCTTTTGTTTTTTCTTTTGATTTTTGATTTTTGCATGTTTTTAGTCCCTTTTTGATTTACAAAACTTTTAAGTTTGGTGTCCTCTTGTGTTTTTCCCTTAAAAAATTTTCGAAAATTTTGTGTTTGATTTTCTAAAATTTTAAGTTTGGTGTCTTTTTGTGTTTTTCTCTTTCCTTTTTTCAAAATCAAATCTTTTTCATAAAAATTTTTCAATCATATCCTTTTAATTGCTGTTTTCAAAATCTTTTTGATTAACTAATTGATTCAGTTTTCAATTTGCTTTGATCTTATTTTCTTTTTGATTTTCGAATTTTTGTTTTAATTTTATTTTGTTTTATTCTATTTTTTCATTAATTCAAAAAAAAAAACAAAATTTATCTCCTTGCAATCATTATCATTTCCCTTTTGTCCATTATGGATTTAAGTGGGGTTAATCAGTCTAAAAGGACTCTGGGGTCATATGCTAACCCCATTACAGCTGCATATGGGAGTAGCATCTGTACACCTCCCATCAAAGCAAGCAGCTTTGAACTAAATCCTCAACTCATTATCATAGTGCAGCAAAATTGCCAGTATTCCGGTCTTCCACAGGAAGAACCTACTGAGTTTCTGGCACAATTTTTACAAATTGCTGACACAGTACATGATAAAGAGGTAGATCAGGATGTCTACAGACTATTACTGTTTCCATTTGCTGTAAAAGATCAAGCAAAAAGGTGGTTGAATAACCAACCTACAGCAAGCATAAAGACATGGAAACAGTTGTCAGACAAATTCCTGAATCATTTTTACCCTCCAAAAAGGATGACACAGCTAAGGCTGGACATCCAAGGCTTTAAACAAGAGGATAATGAATCCCTTTACAATGCCTGGGAGAGGTATAGAGGTATGCTTTGGGCTTACAGAAAGAGCTCAGATGTCTTTAGACCACTCAGCTGGTGGATCTATACACATGAGGAAGACAATTGAAGAAGCTCAAGAGCTTATAGACACTGTTGCTAGAAACCAATATTTGTACTCTAGCAATGAGTTCTCTCCCAAAGAGGAAGTCATGGCAGTAGTCACTGACCCTAGTCCTCAAGAACAGATAATTGAGCTTAATCAACAATTGCTCCTGATGACAGAACAGCTAGCAGACTTTAAAGAAATGCTCCTTGAAACTAAAGTTGCTAACAAGAGCATAGAATACAGTTGAATCAAGCAAAACAGCAAATATCTAAACAGATAACATAGGAATGTCAAGCAGTTCAGTTGAGGAGTGGGAAGACACTGAATAACACTGCTCAAAAGAGTAAAAAGCCAAACAAGGAACAATTGACAGAGGACAACCAAACCACTGTTCAAAATCCCTCTGAGGACAGGAAGTGCCCAGAGAGGAATGCTATTGGCGTTCAAACGCCAGAAAGGGAAGGAAAGCTGGCGTTAAACGCCCATTCCTTGCCCAGTTCTGGCGTTCAAACGCCAGAAAAGGGGGAAAAGTTGGCGTTAAACGCCCAATTTCCACCCAATCCTGGCGTTCAAACTTCAATAGGGAATCAGACACCTGAGAGTGCTGACAGTAATCCCTCTAACAAGGCTTCTTCAACCACTTCTGTAAGGAATAAACCTGCAGCATCTAAGGTTGAAGAATATCAAGCCAAGATGCCTTATCCTCAGAAACTCCGCAAAGCGGAATAGGATAAGCAATTTGCCCGCTTTGCAGACTATCTAAGGACTCTTGAAATAAAGATTCCGTTTGCAGAGGCACTTAAGCAAATACCTTCTTATGCTAAGTTCATGAAAGAAATCTTAAGTCATAAGAAGGACTGGAGAGAAACTGAAAAAGTATTTCTCACTGAAGAATGCAGTGCAGTCATATTAAAAAGCTTACCAGAAAAGCTTCAAGATCCAGGAAGCTTTATGATACCATGCACATTAGAAAGTGCTTGCACCAAGACAGCCCTATGTGATCTTGGAGCAAGCATCAATCTAATACCTGCATCCACTATCAGAAAGCTTGG
>NC_029779.3:32653648-32655069 GCF_000817695.3 Arachis duranensis
TACTCACAAAGCAGGATTCAAAACCCAGGCTTATAAGATGGGTGTTGCTTCTACAAGAGTTTGATATAGAAATAAGAGACAGAAAAGGAACAGAGAACCAAGTAGCTGATCATCTGTCCCGAATAGAACCAGTAGCTGGGGCGTCCCTACCTTCTACTGAGATCTCTGAGACCTTCCCAGATGAGCAACTCTTTGCCATTCAGGAAGCTCCATGGTTTGCAGATATTGCAAATTATAAAGCTGTAAGGTTCATTCCCAAAGAGTACAGCCATGTGCAGAGAAAGAAATTAATCTCAGATGCCAAGTACTACCTCTGGGATGAACCATATCTCTTTAAGAGATGTGCTGACGGAGTGATCCGCAGGTGTGTACCCAGAGAATAAGCACAAAGGATCCTATGGCACTGCCATGGATCACAGTATGGAGGACATTTTGGAAGTGAGCGAACAGCCACTAAAGTCCTCCAATGTGGCTTCTACTGGCCTACTCTCTATAAAGACTCCCGAGAGTTTGTGCATAACTGTGACAGTTGCCAAAGAGCTGGTAACCTGCCTCATGGATATGCCATGCCTTAACAAGGGATATTAGAGATAGAGTTGTTTGATGTATGGGGAATTGACTTCATGTGGCCATTCCCACCATCATACTCAAACACTTACATTCTGGTGGCAGTGGACTATGTATCTAAGTGGGTAGAAGCAATTGCTACGCCCACTAATGATACCAAGACCGTATTGAAATTCCTCCAGAAAAACATTTTCAGCAGGTTTGGCGTTCCCAGAGTGCTAATCAGTGACGGGGGCACTCATTTCTGCAATAAACAGCTACACCTTGCTATGGTTAGATATGGAATTAGCCACAAAGTGGCAACTCCGTATCATCCACAGACAAATGGGACAAATGGGCAAGCTGAGGTCTCTAACAGAGAGCTAAAAAGAATCCTGAAACGGACTGTGATGTCCCGAAGAAAGGATTGGGCAAGGAGCTTGGATGATGCTCTGTGGGCATACAGAACAGCATTCAAGACTCCTATAGGAACCTCTCCATACCAACTGGTGTATGGGAAGGCCTGTCATCTGCCCGTGGAACTGGAACATAACTCAAATCCCGTTGGAGGGGTCCGTATGTGATTACAGGAGTGTCACCATATGGATATGTTGAGCTTCAGGATATTGATTCAGACAAGAAGTTCATTGTTAATGGACAGAGAATCAAGCATTATCTTGAAGGAAATTTTGAGCAAGAGTGCTCAAAGCTGAGGCTTGAGTGATTCTCAGTGAAAGTCCAGCTAAAGACAGTAAAGAAGCGCTTGCTGGGAGGCAACCCAGTCATTAGGAGGCTATATGATTAGTTCTTACAGAGGCAAATATCAAAAATGAAGGAATTCACAGAGTTACAGAAGGATTCAGCTCAAAAAGCAG
>NC_029779.3:32655254-32656127 GCF_000817695.3 Arachis duranensis
ACCATTCTGGGCGTTTAACGCCAGGTGTGCAGCATCCTGGGCGTTTTGAAAAAATGCCCAGTGATAAAGGCTTTCTGGCATTTAACGCCAGCCAGGGCACCTGGCTGGGCGTTAAACGCCCAAAAGGGGTGCCAATTGGGCGTTAAACGCCAGAATGGGTGCCATTCTGGGCGTTTAACGCCAGAAAGGTGGGGGGACCACATTTTCGTTTTCAACTCAAATTTTTTCAAATTTTCCTCTTTTTTACCATACTCTTCTACATAAATGCACTTCAACCTTTCATCATTCACTTTCAAATCTTCACAAATCAAAACCATTCTTCAAATCTATTTCAAATTAATCCCAAATCTTCTTCAAAAACTCACCCTTTTCTCAATTTCTTTCCACATCTTCTCAAATCTCCTTTCAAATCTCCCTTTTTTTTCGAAATTCTCTTCCCCCCCACTCTATAAATAAACGTTTGGAACCCCCTTTGCCCACACCATTCGAATTTCCTCTTCCTCTCTCTCTCTCTTTTCTTCTTTCTTTTCTTTTTGCTTGAGGACAAGCAAAACCTCTAAGTTTGGTGTGCTTTTCCGTGATCACTAAGCCAAGATTCATCAATATCATGGCTCCTAAGGGAAAACAAACCAACTCAAGAGGAAAGAAAGAGGCTAATCCAAAGAATCTTTGGAATCAAGAGAAGTTCTTAACCAAAGAACATGAAGACCATTATCACAAAATAATGGGTCTGAGGTCAGTGATCCCGGAAGTTAAATTTGATCTGAAAGAAGATGAATATCCGGAGATCCAAGAGCAAATTCGAAACAGAGGATGGGAAGTTCTGACCAATCCTGAAACAAAGGTTGGAAGGAACATGGTTCAGGAATTCTA